>NW_009718996.1:0-38619 GCF_000703405.1 Apaloderma vittatum | reverse complement strand
AAGCAGGAGCCAGCAGGGCCGAGCAGCAACATGGGTTCGTTGCTGCAACATCCTGCTGATGCTTCCTCATCGCGCTGTGTCCGGCCGTTGCTTGAGCAAGTTTGTTTACGGGGATTGCCACTCAGATCAGGATTTTGCAGTAACCTCAGTGAAAGTTTTCCATTAGGTCTCCAGTGAAGCCAGAAAATGGGGCACTTGCGCTGCCTGACACCTCCAGACCATCAAACCTCTGCACGCCAGCTGTGTGCAGCAACGGTGTGTCTCAGCTAGGGTTGTGTGATGTAATTACAGGAGAATGATGTAATTCTTGGCAAAGGAAAATGTCCAGCGTGTGTTATGGGGGATATAAAGGCAGGGTTGTGATGGTGGAAACCGCAGCGAAGTCAAAAAGCTCAAAATCTGTGTTGCCTACAGAATCAGAATAATAGGGTTGGAAGGGACCTCAAAGGTCATCTGGTTCCAACCCTGGCCATGGGCAGGGACACCTCCCACCAGACCAGGTTGCTCTAAGCCCCATCCAGCCTGGCCTTGGACACTTGCAAGAGAGGGCTTCCACAGCTTCTCTGGGCAACCTGTTCCAGGGTTTCACCACCCTCATGGTGAACATAAGAGTGGGCATAAGACTGCGTGGTGGGGGCAAAAGCACACACGCAAGGCTGCATGGTTATCTTGATAACACCAGCAAAGAGAGGAGCAGGAAGTAAAAGGTTCATTCTTCCTGTAGAACTGTGCTGATTCCTGACAGTGCCTAGGAAAGATGACTAGTTGGGAAGAGAAGACGAGACCAGCAGAGCCACCACACACAAACAGCAGAATGCTGTAGAGCAGGCACCGGAGAACATACATTCCATTAGTTGACAAGATTCACATTTAGTTACTTTTACACTTCAGTTTCTTTTAATTTTTCTCTTAAGACACTGGGGAGTTGTGTTTTATAATAATGAGGAAACACCAGCTACCTTCATTTTCTCAATAAATAGCAATCTCTGAGGTTTTTCAGTAACCCCCACTTGCTGCTCTGGGGTTCTATGGCTGTTCATTCAGTAGCCTGCTTTGATACCAACCATTATTTACCCATTTCTTCATTTTTCTTGACTAAGCTCAATGGCAGTTGACATTGAAGAAAGGTAATGATAATGAAAATATGTTTATAACTTTTCAGAAAGAGGCAAGAACGTCCACACACAAAAACCATGAAGCACTCCAAGCCAGCTGCACAAAAAAGTGTTTCCTAAAACAGAAGATTTCCTCCAGTGGATGGTGCTGCTCTCCACCCCCCAGGTCATACATACTGTGCCAGCAGATTTAAACTGCCTCTATGGCTCAAGTACCTGTCCACACCCCACACACCCCTTTTTACACTAATTCTTGTAGAAAAAAAATGTTCCAAATGTTCCACTATCCCAACTACCATGAGCTCCTAAAATCCCCAGGAACGCACCCTCAACAGAGTATGTCTGTCCCAGGGTGAAGAATGGACTAGAAAAAAAAGGAAACACTTTTAAAAAGGTAGAATTAAATGACTGTGCTAAGGGACAAAGCATTTCCTTGGCTGTTTTATGCTTTACTTAAGAGATGTGCCATTTTGAAAAAGTCTCGAGTTGAAGAGAAACCTACCTTCTCTAGTACAAAGCAAAACTGACAGATACTTATGAATAAAAAAGTAGAAATTGATTAGCAACTGTGATTTGTAGGGACCAAGATAACTATACTGGCTTTCAAAATGGAGGAGCAGAATATGAACCTCACACCACGACCTGCTCTTGTAAAGTACACAACTTCTATGCAGACATCAGAATTTATGCTTTTTTGACCCTAGTCAGTAAAGAAACAGTAATGGAAGACTACCTTTTTTACTCAAATTCCTCAATTTCTACTTGTTACATAATTTTGCTGTGGAAATTACTCCCTACAGGCAGTGGGAGAACCAGAGCAGCATACCTGGGCTGGCGGTGGAGGCATGCCTTTCCCTGCTGCCCTTTGCTTCTTTTAGGTTGAGGTGGGCCACCCATCTCTCAGCCCTTAGGGCGTTTTGCTGCTTTGCCTTCTCACTTCACTGATTCTGTCGACTCCCTCGTCAAGTCATCTTAACAGTGGATGTCTGGTACTTGCTGCTCCTTATAAGCTATTGCTGTTTCCCACAAAGATATTAACGCCCTTAGTGTGGTCACTCAGGGGTCCGGTTTCCTCCACTTTTGGCACTACCCACGTGCTGGGGCGCTGCCAGGACTGCTTACAGAGCAGAACTACAGAGTCCTTCCCGAGACAAACCCCAGGAGTGCTTTTGTGGTTAGATTGTTCCTGGGTTCACTCCAACATGCAGCAAGACCGCGCTAGGTTTCTCACACCCTCCGTCAAGCATCATCATCCAGCACTATTCTGTCATGCTGGGCACCCCCACGCACCTCTCTGCCCACAAAGCAGAGGATGTCCTACTGTAAACCAAGCAAACTACAAGGTATTCTGAGGCTGCTTTGTCTTTGTGGATTATAGAAAAAACAGATTTCTACCTCTTTTAAAGGCTCTGTAGCCCCATGGGCTAGGCTGCCGTGACAGTGTTCCTTGAGCTGTCGTAGACCCACGTCAGTTAGAATTGCGAGAACCTGCCTCCCAGCTCCCACTAGATCTCTTCCTACCGAGGAACTGAAGCCGCCTGCTCTACAGGGGCTGAGCCATAAGTAGGGTGGTTGTGGGTCCATATATACCAAGCTAGCTCTGGGGACAGGGAAATGACTCACAAAGTACAAGCACAGCCCACACTACCAGCTTTTAAACTATTTTGGTTCCTTCACCGTCGTAGGGAGCCATGACCAAAACTAGCAATTAAGGGGTAACATTCGAGAACTCAAGTTTTCAGAGAGAAAGCCACACAAAACAAGCAACCAGTTACACCCGCCTCTGAAACAAACCAACCTAAAAAAAAAACCACCCCAAAAAACCCCAGCCCCAAAACAGTATGCTGAATGAATTGTTACTCAAGCACAGAGCAGACCCTTCCTTTTCCACTTAAGGTCAGCTTCACCACAGGAATATCGTCTCATCACTTAGGAAGTTTCTGATCTGTATCAGCTTTTCTGTGTTCAAATGATGCTGATTATTAGATAAACGAGTGAGACAGAACCACTGTCCAACAAGCTGAAACAAAAATTTCCTGAAAAGACCACCTGTTCTTTAACAAATCTTCAATAAAGCAGTAGATTTTCCTATCAGGGCTTCTGGATCTCTGCTTTAATTTTACTTGCTTGACACAGGAAGAGAATATTCCAGATCACAAGCACAAGACTGCTGAAAAGCTGCCATTGTATCTAAGTGAGCCAGTTGTGAAATATTCTCCCCATTTTCCATACAGGCATGATGATGACTGAGGAATAAGGTCTGTTGTTTCTATCCTAAGACTGTATGATAACATGAAATTGTGCATGGAGCCAGTGTGTGCATTTCAGGAAACACTTACAGAATTTTAATACACCTCCAGATTTCTATGAGACAATCTCAAAGGTTGTAAACAAACTCACTCTATGTCCAGTAAGAGTAGTAATTTGAAATTGCAGCTAATATTCAGTCAGGTAGTCCAAGTCTACTTCCACAAAAAGGCATAGAATATTGATACTCAGATGAGGCTCCTATTTCTCAGTTCTTCTAAATGACTACCCAAGTCATGACTGAACCAAAAATTATTTGGGAAAGAAGTGACAGAGATGAGGCAGCCAGGAAGGTATCTAGATCCTTGCTTCTTTCCTTCTTGGACATGGTACCAAAAGGACTCTTCTCCCAACCCCTTTGAAAGGTAATCAGGGAAATTATTTTAGAATCATAGAATCATAGAATCATATCAGCTGGAAGAGACCTAGAAGATCATCGAGTCCAGCCTTTTCTTTCCTCCTCTCCTAACTGGAATTATCCAGAGAAGTACAATTAGCCACAGCAATTTATTTAGATAAAAGGGTTACTCATCACAGCTGTAATACTTCATGTAATAGTTTCAAGGGCATAATGGAAACCATATACAGGTCTCTACCACAGTCTATCTTTTCCCTGAAACACAGGTGGTAAACTACATGTGAAATAAGCATCTTTCAAAACCAGAATGAGGTTTTCAGGACAAAAGCTTGTATTTCAAACAGAAAATATAAGCTAGGTCAGTAGACAGAGATCTCTCTCCATAGGACAGGTAAGGAACAAATTATTTTAGCAAGGTACCTGAAAAAGAGTAAAAGGTCTGAGCTAGTAGCTTGTTAAATGGTAGCATAAAACTTAATTACTTCTATAATTTGAATACAAAAATACTGAAATACACTAACAGATCAGTTTCAAGTTTCTTCTGTTACAAATTCATTCTATAAAAAAATTATTTTATTTATAGGGCAGCTTTTTCCTCAGCATTTGTCACTGTTCCTCAATAACTTTTGAAACCATCCAAGGAGAGGTGGAATTACCATACATTCCCACAACCTGTACAAAGCAGCAGTGCCTGGAAAGGCCCAAATCCAGTGAACAGGGACTTGAATATGATGAACACTGCCCTGTCTTAACAGTACGTACACACTCCAGGCTAGTCCGAGCTTTATTTTCACAAGGCCAGCAGATGTCAGAGAGAACCAGGAAGAAGCTGAGGCTACTATGATAAAGAGGTATAAAAGCACACAAATCCACCCAAAGCTTTGGTTTGCTACTCGGAGGACTGCTTTTGTTTTAATTGGCAATTCAAATCTACATTTTCTAACCATTTTGTGAGTTAGTTTCAGATGACAGTATAATATCGACCTAAAGTGTAAATACATCTTGAATAGCATTTTTTTTAGCAGATAAACCTCAAGATAATTTTTAAGTCGTCTGTCAGTAGGTTTTCTTTATGACACTTAAAGAACAGGCTTTTACAAGGCTTATCTCACCACATACAAGATTTTAAAGGACAAAACACATTAGAAACACTGTTGTTTTGAAATATCATGGTATTTTAAAGAGACTATCAATTTATTAAATGCAAATGCAACATATAAAGTGATAGAATACCAAATACACATCCAGTCTTCCATTTCTAATTTTGTGCAAATTAATTTACTTAAAATAATTTCAAATCTAGCATAGTGTCAAATAACATCCAACCTCCAAAGTCACAGAACTGATGTTTTTCACATCTGCTTGAGATTAGACTTCCCTGTTTTATTAAATTACTGACATAAAACAAAGAAAAAAAACCCTGTAAACAATTACTGTAACAGCAGTTAGCAAGAAGAATGGGTGACAGCTGTCAGTCTTCAAGTATAACTTAAGTTATGCCCTTTCTTACCATCACCTTTTAGTCAAATGTGTAAATAAATACAAGAACTAACACAAATTAAAGTTAGTACTACAAGAAAATACATTATACGCTGCAATTTGGAATAAAGTATCATACAATTTTGGCTGCATCATTTGGAATGTATATTTGACTGCTTAGAACAGTTTGACATTAAACAGTTACATCTTCTCTTTGTGTAGAGGACTACACTTTTACTCACTTTTACTTACTAGTTTCTGATTAATTTTACACTAGAATATTAAATTCCTAGATGTGAAAATGACTCAAGTCATTTAGTGAAAGAAGATACCATAGGCACCATAATATAGATTTTATTTTTTTTTAAAACAAAATCTGGTAATGAACCAGCAGTAACAAAATAGGATGAAAATTAAAAGGCACATTCAGGCAAAAAATAATCAAGAGTTTCAGTGATGTTCTAATTTAAAAAAAAAAATAGTTTATGCTCTGAATAATTGATTGGATCAGGGACAAACATCCTACAGATTCTGTCAGAGAGAAAATAGATTTCATAGAAGGTGTGCAATTTAAATTATTTTTTAATGTTGAATTTTGTTTTGTTTTAAGGTCAGTATAAGGCTTATAACCAAGTGCATGTTAAGAGGACTGGCTACTCAAACCCGTCTATTTTCTGAGTGCATAGAAATAACAATGAGTAATGAAGATATTGTTGCAAGAAGATGTATTCTTGTATATGTGCAAATCTTAATCAAGTACTTGAGCGTCTTTCAGGTCTTGGAACACATTTCATAATTGCAGCTCTCCACAGGGCAGGGGCAAGCAAAAGGCTTAGAGTAGTCACGCTCAGAATAAGAAGATAGACCTGAAAATTGCAAATAAAAGCCATTACTTCACTTAGCTACATGGTAAACTAAGGAGTGACTAGAAGTTTGAGCAGATCAGACTCCATTGGAAAGTATTTTCAAGAGACTTCACCTGTCTTCCTAACCAGCTATGCATAGTGCTACAAAAGCAAACAGGTGTATGCTCGAATTATGTTTGCCTTGTTTGAAAATACAATTACAAAAACGACACTATGACTTATAGAAAAACAATTATTTACATGCTTACTTAAGAGGTCAGTTCTGAAAGCTCCATGTTTACTAAAAGGTCAAAGACCAAGTATCACTTTATTTAAAAAAAAAAACCAAAAAAACAAACAAAAAACCACACACAAAACCCCAAAACCAAAGAAATCAACCCAGACTATTCTGGTTTAATGATATAATGGCAAAGTTCACTACTATTTTATACACTAAAAAAAACCAAACAAAAATCCCTTTAATTTATACTGCACATCTGGAAAAATATCAACACAGTCTGACTGAGTCTTGTAAAAGAGCAGCAGGAACTTTTTGAAATTTCAGAGCTATGGAATACCTATACAGCAGATAACCACGTCAGAGCTGCTACAGAAAAAAAACCCGAAAACCTAAAGGCCTCCAAGCACAGTGGGTGGACCCCTAAACTGGTTCTGTGATCATGTATGGGTATCTTGAAACTCAATACTAACATACAATATTTATAACTTCTAATTATATGCAGGAGTGAACATGAAAATGAATCACCCTTTACCTCTACAAGTGAACAGCATTGTCTAAGTTTTCACATGTGCTTTATTTGGAATTGGTTCCAGCATTATACAGCCTGTTTGCTCACACAATGAAAAGCTCAGAGCGCCAGCAGAGTAGTTTTGTGAGCAGAGATAGAGGAGAAAGCAGCTAGTGCTAGGAAGTGAGGTCAGTTGTTCTATCTCTATAGCCATCATTTACTTAATTTCACAAAGCAGACTTCATCTTGAAAAAAGTGTTCCCAGAGCTTCAGTATAAAACTAAGATTTCTTTCCTGGGGGATTTTTTTCATGACTGCTGCAAAAGCTGGTTATTTCTTCTGAAAAGGATTTAAAATGAACAGCTTTGCAGGAAAAAATTACAAGTTTGTTTGCTTGTTTAAATATTAAGGCATTTTCCACTTCACCGTATCTGCTCTTTAGTCCTTATTTATTGATATTTCCTTATTGAAATCTTAAACTCAGTTACCTCTTTCTATAGTTATATATAGTTAAATAGTTATATATATCTTTCTATAGTTATATAGTTTCTACTGTTATATCAAGATTCTAAAAGCAAAAGCATCTCAGTGACTCATCTACAACTCACTGCTCAGTTCATAAAGAAGTTGCAAGAGCAGTTAAGGTGAAGCATTTGTAACTAAGCTATTTAAAAGTAAAACTTGCCATAAAGTACATGAAACAAGTGGAAAAACAGAACCAAGAACCCTGTCAGGATCATACATGTCCTCATATATATGGGTTGACTCTACTTGTTAACTTTTGAGAGATGCCACAAAATTGAAGGGTGATGGTATTTCAAATGCACTGTAATACAAAATTCCCAGCAAATTATTCAGGTGCAAAAAACAAAGTTAATAACCATAGACCAGCTTACCTCTCGAGATATGATCCCGGCTCTGCGTGCTCTACTTCCCAGAACAAAAGAGAATTCACTGACTTGTGCCAGTCCTGCTGAGACAATCCACTTGATATACTGGCTGGTCTTTGGAAGAATCAGAGAAAGGACAAGCACTGCCAAGACAAACTTTAAAAACGTTTTTTGGGGGTTGTTGTGGGTTCATTTTGGTGTTTGTTTTTTTTTTAAATACAATAAATAAAATAGCATAATCTTTGTAAGATATATAGCATCTAATACAATAATTCTGGACATAAACTAGTGGACTTCTAAATGTGTCTTCTGTATTAATGTCAAAAGAGACAAATGTACATTGCACAGTAAAATGTAGTATCTTCTTTAATAAAAATACTTGATTACTTTGTCACAAATCTCAAGCTAGATAAATAGATGTTTTCCACATGTAACTTGCTTTTAGCATTAAATACAATCCTTATTTTTAACATCCTAAGAATACTGTATCAAACATTATTCTAATCAATAAGATTCTTTCAAATACAGATTTAGAGTAAAGACATTAATATTCTCTTATATCAGATGATCAGTTCTTGCACAGAATTTTCATTAAGGCACGTTGTACAAAGATTATTTAGACTATTAAAAAAGAGAAAGAGAAAATACCTTCATTATGACCACAGACAATGTCAGGAATAGTAAGACTGTGAGTTCATATATTACAAACGTGGGGAAGACATGAAGTCCTAGGAGGAAAGAAAACAGTATTTCAAAGTTTAAGGCCAGTATCTTACTATGATAATTTTCTGAGTTAGTAACAGATTTAATTGCAAGACAAAAAGCCCTAACATACCTACTAACACTACCTACTTGATCACAAAAAGCACTTCCTGCATTATCCAACTATTTTTCCTTTGGAGGGGTTTAGCATAGACAATACTCCCAATTGAGTGAAATGGTATAAGACTGATGCATGAGCACTTTCATTTGTAAAGTTTTCTCTCTTCCACACAGGTCAACAACCCAAATTCTGAACTGGAACACACCTCTAATGAAAGCTATAAAAGTCCCCATGTGTTGCCTGGTCCAGTCGAGAGGTGGTGTCCCTGCCCACGACAGGGAGTTTGGACTAGATGATCTCTAAAGTCCCTTCCAGCCTAGGCCATTCTATGATTCTATGATTCTACTGCGGGGAAACAGCTCCACTGTTCTGCACAGTAATGGTAACAGGCACTTCGGTAGTTGTTGTCAGCACCACGCTCAAATCACTGAGCTAACTGTTAAACATTTCTCTATGACATGGGAATGGACTATCACTGCAGGAAGAACAGGATATTCAATATTTACAGACGGTAGCTACAACAGAAAATGTAACTGGTTTGGTCTCATGACCCTCACTTGCAAACACTGAAAGTCACCTGAACTGGAAAAGTCACTCAAACTGGAATCTGGGAAAGTCATAAACCCCTGAGCATGGTCTAACAATTAAAGCATTCTGTAAAGCCCCATTGTTATGAAGTCAGGGTTTTTTTGGTGTTTGGTTTTTGTTGTAGTTTTTTAATGAGTTATTTTGGAGGGAGGTGGAGTCGGTCTCTTTGTTTCTGGTTTGGTTTTTTTTCAATTCTTTCTCATTTTAATTCAGTAATTATATGAATCATAGAATGGCCTAGGCTGGAAGGGACCTTAGAGATCATCTAGTCCAACCTCCCTGTCATGGGCAGGGACGCCTCTCAACTAGATCAGGCTACTCAAGAAGCAAGATAACAAGAACCATAAAGAGCACAGAACTTTAAAACTAAATTCTGCTAATATTAAACATAAGAAAAATAAGTATTTGTTGAAGTCCTGAAGTCACCGAGGAAGAATCTTACTCACAGCTGACATAAGTCCATTTTTTTCCTCCTAGTGTATGAGAAATTTGTGCAGGTAAACATAACTGCGTATCTTTGGAAGTTCATTCCTTTTTCATAAAAGCTCCTAAAAAGAGGAACCAAAACAGTGGTGGTGTTCCTGACAAAACCATAATAGTTGGCAGTTTTCCAGCTCACTCCAGGACAGGAGTTTAGCTTTCTAAAACACAAGGCATGTAAATTGATGCTGTAACTTCTTATTTTAATACAAGACAAGTTTGCGCTACTTTTCCCTGCCCCACAGAGCTGCAGAGCCAAAACTGAAGAGAACTAAGAGTCATTTTCTCTTCCCGAGCATGCAATAGATGTTACTTACAGTTACTTCACAATGTTTTGTCTATATGCATATTCCACCACAGGCGGAAATGTACTTCAAGTACATCAGTTTATTTGTACAAGTACTACTCAGTCAGCATGTTACACACCACGTTTTACTTCTTAATTTCCTTCCAACTATTGAAGCACAAATGCAAAAGACTATCAGAGCAAGGGGAGAGATGGCAGGACGAGACAAACACCACACCAAAAACCAAAATCTAAGTACGTGCACATGTGCACATGGAGAGGCAAGTAGCTTTTTGTATGCATGGCTCATTCACCTTCAGGCATGTTTGATAAGAGGGCTGACTCTGCCACATCTGGAATAGAAGATTTCAGAGGTAGAGAGGCTATAAATATAGCTTTCATCATTACTGGTGGAGCTACCCTTTCAGTTCTGGAGCAGACAGGCAGTCTGAAGTCCATTTCAACTGCTGCCTGATGTGAAGGTTCTTGCCATATTCCAAAGAGGCACAAACAAATGCAGATTTTTATACCAATCCTGTGGAGGTAAGTGCCTGCAAGGTGAAACAAGCTTAAACCTCTTACATGCACTATTCTGAACAAAGAAACAAACATCCCAGTACACAGATGTGTTTTGGGGGAAATAAATCCCACCATAGTGGATTTCATGGTCATTACAGACCTTTGCCCCCAAGGCTAGATGAAAACTTAGGGTAAGGCCAGAAGTCGTATCAGACTGCGGTACAAGCACATGGACCCCTCCTGACAAAACGAACGTCATCAGGAAAATTAACTTCATAGGAGGTGCATAAGTATGGGCATTTTTTGAATGGTATTAATCAGACCTTGTGTCTAAGCTTAAAAGTCACTAAGGACTTGTTCTCCAAAATGGAAGAAATCAATTCAAGAACTTCAGCACCGTTATCAGGTAGCATGTGGCACGTTGGCCTGTCACCAACAGCCAGGATATCACTGAGGTACATTTTCACAGAGCTGACCACGAGCCAGCAGTGTTCTAGAATAGCTGGAATGGAGGCCTTGGGGTAAAGGTGACCTTGTATCAATATTGAGCCAAAAAGCATTTTTCCTTGGAGAACTTCAGGCAAGATTTTGCACATTCTTTTTAGAAGTACTTTTTTCTTAACAAGTAAACTCCCTCAGCGCCCCAGTTAGACAGATTCCACCAATCTGCTGGATAGCTGCTGAACACCACATGAAGACACAAACATAGATTGGGTAGACCACATAGAAAGTTCATCATCAAGAAAAGGAATCTTGGACATCTTTGATGACAAACTAGATTACAGAAAACAGAGCTCTGTAGTCAAACTGAAGCCAGGAGAATTAATTCTGACACATCCTCAAGACAGGGCACCACTCAGAAAAACAAAGTTAGCGATGCACTGGGAAGCAATAACTATTAAGGGTCTTAATGAACCTAAGATCATAGCTAGCAAATACAATGAATGGTACAGCCCTGGTTGGATAATTAAGTAGCAGAGGGGAAAACGAACACTCATTTCCATCTTTTCGCAAACAGGAAAGTCCTCTTGATTCTAGTGTCAGTTCCAAGAACTTGAAACCTCCAGGTTTCCTTGTGTTCCAGGTAGGACAACAAAGCAGTAGAACTGGATGGATAAGGAGAACGCAATGTATGTCACCCAATGAATTCCAGTTGGGATCTTCCTTTGATTTCCTCAAATTCAACAGAAATATTAAGAGGCTCATGAAAGAAACCTTGTGCGTGTGCTTCCTCTGAAGAAAAACACAGCACTGTTAAAGGGTTTTCAGCTTCTTGCATTCAAGGTCCAACTTTGACCACAAGATCTACCCAGAAGAGAAACACGGAGCCTGGCAAGTGAGTACATCTCTACGTTGAGGACCTGCAGCTCTGTCAGTCAGTGAAAGTAATCTGCCTCCTCACCAGTGGGAGAGAGGGCCCTGAGGCCCAATTCCACCTGCATATGCCCTGTAGATGACTAAAACCCTTGAGATATTGGGAGCCTTCTTTTTTTTAAAAAAAAAAAAAATAAAGTTAGAGTAGGCAAAGATGGCTTTCCTCTTTCTAAAAAGCAGTCAAAACAAAATCTAATGGATTGGTGCAGATGTTCTCTCAGAATTATCAGTGAGAGCAGAGACTAACAGGAACTTTCTAACATTGGCAGACAGCATAAAGAGAGACAGAAACGTTGAAGAACACACACAGGCCTAAATGAATGTACAGATGGAGAGTAACTCAAAGTGCAGCTGTTAATGCCTAACTGCAAAGGTGTATTATTCACACAAATGCACCCATGCGCAAATTTGAAAGCAGGAGCATTAGACAGGTCAAGCTAAGGGCAGGATCACTGTTAGAAATATTACACAAATACTGTTCAGTTCAGCTTTTAGGCACCAGAAGGATTTCAAACAAAAAAGTAGGCATTTAATAAGACAAGCAAAATAGCAGCAAACTTTTCCCAATGACATATTTACAGTCACTTTCCAATTAAGTTGATTTTTCTCTATTTATTTCTTTATTCCAGAAGGAACAGAAATTATATTACTGCACTGGTTTCCCAGCCCACCTCAGGATCTCAAGTGTTTCTGCTCTCTTCAGCAGGGTGCTTGCTGTATATAGCAACAAACCTTTGCTTTAGGTGGGGGGAATCTTTCCCTGTGGCCTTTACATAATTTCACACAGTAAGACTCTACATATTAATTGCATATGTACATATAAAAGTAGAGAGCAAGCAGGAAGTGTTTTCTTACTAGATACCATTATTTTAAGTTTATGAACACTTTTTACCCTGCTTAGGTTTTCTTGGCAACATCATATCACCCCTTTTTAAAACCTACCTTCTTGCCACCCCACAGAACTTCCTGTTAACCACAAAATCTGAAAGTAAGGGAAGGTAAAGGGGTGGGATAACATTTATTTGGAGGGTGTTGTTTGTTTTTTGTAGGGTTTTGAAGTGGAGGTTTTGGTTGGTTTGTTTAGGGGGTTTTTTTGTGTTTTGTTTTGGGTTGGTTTTATTTTACAAGCAAGCATTGACACATTTTGTCAGAGGGCTTTATGACAGCTCATTTTTCTGATTTTTAGCTAACTTTATTCTGAGGCAGGAATAACACCCATATTCCATAATACCATACAAACTTGTTAGGCATTATTCATTCCCTTCTTACAATTATAAGGGGAACAACAGTTAAAGAGCTACTAAAATAATTTCTTTACAGTATAACGTAGGCTATATGGAGTACTGCCAGCACGTCAGCTGCGGTCTTCCTCTTTTCTTGTACTCTACCAAAGTCTTTACTCTTAACTTACGTAGTCACGAGAGCGTAGCACAGTATTTTTGTTCAGTCCCTTGTAAAATTAAGTTAGTTGCCATGCTTTGTATCCCCAGTTACACTGTCTGCTCTGTCACCATCTTTACTGAAACACACAAATAACTTACCTGTGAGCACTTAGCAATGAGTACATCCAACCTTGTCAGTCATATGGGCCCAAGAGTATTACCATAGCTCAACACTTTGCTCCCCTTGTTAAGAAATAAGTTATTCAAATAAACATATCTATAGTAATAGATAGCAATCTGACTGATCAGCACAGGCTGTTACCATGGGCTGGATAAAACAAAAATCAAGATCGGCAAGCCTAACTTTCCTTTGGCAACCACCAGAAACAGCTTTATTTCTGTTATGAAACAATGGGTATCAAACAGGTATATGAGGAAAGGCATTGAAATCACACTGATGAGACTTCACTATTATCTGAATACATGTATAGAGATAAAAAGAACAATAGAAGACTGGAAACAAAACTAGAAGAAAAACCAAGGGCAGTCTTGAAAAAAAAAACCAAAACCAACCCAAAATCACCAAACCTAAGAACAAGTAAGCATGGGTTGAAGAAGGTTGGATTTATACCAAGGGGCACATTCAAACCCTCTATTTCAGACATTGCAGTGTCCCCAAATTAGGATGTGCCTCTAAACAATCCAAAGAGAGCGGCACGTGTTTTCACGAGGCCTGTCTCCTTGTTCACTGTACCTAAGCACTTCAGCATACTGGGGAACGCAAGGACAGCTCCAGAATGCAGCAGCTCAGAATGAAGCTACTTGTTGGTGGTAAATATTCTCAGATTTAACTTGTTTTGGATAACAAGCATGATGAGCTACTCTCCTGGTCTTAGGCCTCAATGCTGCATTTCAGCTGACATTTAGGTAGTTTTCTGAGATGCATCTTGTTCAAATATTTTTGGCCTGCATTGAGAGCACAGTTTCCTAACTTAAGAAACAAGATGCTATTAAAAAAACCAATCAGTTTCCATTATCACATCCTGCTTCTAGAGAAAATCAAGCCATAAGAACCTGAAATCTACTCTACAAATTGACTCAAAATAGTAATATTATTATAGTATAAATTACATACATAGCCACTGCGAAAACAGAATATTAAAAAAAAAACCAGCCCCCAAACAAAACCCTTTTTCCCTTAAAAATTTTAATTACATGCTTTAAATAGCATGAATTCAGAGTTAACAATGAAAACATGACATTAAAACAAGAATTGAGAGTACAACATGGAAAATTGTATATGAAAATGAATGCTACATATAAAAATATAAGCAAAGACAAACCCATATTGCGGTCAGTTAACAGTTCGGTATTTTAATAAAATAAAATCTATCTCCTCCCCTCAATTTGCAGGCATCATTCTTTCTCCTGCTCCCCCACATTTGTATGTTAACACTATTTTTTTAAAGTACATATTCTTAGAAATTACCTATGGATGCAAAGAAAATGATGGCAAGAAAGTCACGTATTGGTTCAATACAGGACATAATCTCCTCAGTAACCATGTGACCCTGAGAAGAGATCAGAGCTCCGGCTAAGAAGCATCCCAGCTCCATTGAAACATCCAACAGCTCTGTGACCTGTCAAGGAATAACAGAGAATCTATTGCTGTTCTCTAGCCCTGAGTGACTTCATATATAATTTCACAGTGAAATTAGAAAACTGCACATTATACTGAACGTAGGAAATTGCTATGTCTTTATGCAAGTTCAACAGCAAATAAAATTCAGTGTATTTATTCCGGTGTTCTGCCGCATTGTATTTATACAAGAGGCTTACAAAACCAGTTTCCCTTCCATGTTGCCTCCTTCTCCGCAAAAACAAAAGTAAATTTCTTAATCTCCATTGTAATGCTTCGTGCCACTCTTAAGGATAGCATCTGATTTGATACGAGAAAGACTGTAACAGCTTCAGTCAGGATTACATAATACATTGAAGCTGTGGAATAAAGCAGTAAGAGCAGCATATTTTCCAGCTGTCAGACAAGGGGAAAAAAATAAAAACTAAACCTTATCATTTGGGAGAACTGTCTCAGTTTAGCAGAAGTCCCAGGCATAAATTACATTTCATTATTCTAAATTGGACTTAAATGCGCCTATGTGCTTTACTGAATAGGGATGCATTTAAGCGTGTGAAGTAAACTGCTGAAATGAAGCACAATATCTATTTAAAAGAATTCAGAGTGCTTCATTCTTTTTTATTATTTGAATACAGTACTAGAAGGAAGAGATGAAGCAAATGTAAAGAGACTGAACTAAAAACAAAGCAACTGCTTAAGGCAATGATCAGAACACTAAAAAAAAGCAAGCAGCATTTTAGTTGGTATAAAGTATGTTTAAAAATAATTACTTTAAAACCATGCTGCTGCAGACAGTCATCTTACTGAGAAAGGGCAATGCTATTAATATTAATAGAACATTTAAAACTGAAGACTTATTCTCATACTAATTTAGATTAAGCAACAATACACCGCAGTACATTTATGGACAACATTCATCATATCTTGAGCAGTGTTACACCGTAAGGTATGAACCTAAAACTCAAGTATCTTGAAATTAATGGAGAACAAAAGACACAGTAAACAAGTCTCCAAGCTATGCACAAAAAGCCACCTAAAAATTAACCCCAGACTTTTGTGTATTTAAGTATTAATGTCTGAAGGCTTATCACATAACTCCATATATGCTGAGTCCATAATTTATTACAAAACATTTAAGAAAACTAATTGTTTCTGCTAACTAATGCATATAGTTGCTGATCAGGCAAAACCAACAAAATAACTTTGTAACGTTACTCTCATTTCACAACCAAAAAGAATTTCGGTGCTTTTCATCACAATTTGAAATTGTGAGAGGGAATAGGGAAATATTCATAAAAGGCTTTAAAAACACCAACATATGAATAAGATAAAAAAACTGTTATGAAAAGGAAACATTTAAGTTCTTCTCAGTCACACACTAGTTGTTTTACAAGTCACAACCTCTTGAGTGTGATTAAGCTCCAGTATAGCCTCTTCAAATAAAGCTGGAATTATTTTTACTATTCGGCTATAATCCCCCCATGCTTAATGTTATCAGCTATGACAGAGCTCCAGATCTAAACTTTTATAGCTAATATTTTAAGTATTCCCACATACGTGGTTCGGTTACCACATAAGAAGGGATTTAGCATCTCTTGTACAGGAATCACATGATAATGTGCTGTTATGACAATCGAGCAAGGGGCAATTTAAAGTGTGAAAGCAACGTGCCTGTTCAGTCATAACTGAAGCAAACTATATGTCTGTCTGAGTTTGCTCCCACAGCATAAAAACTAAATTCCTTTCTGCGCTCCATAGCAAGCTATGTATGAGCTCAAAGGTCTGGTCAATAAAAAGTCAAATTTTGCTCCTTGTTGTCTGCTCTCTAGGTACTACACAACTTCAAGTCTACAAATCTACAGGTCACTCTACACACAGAAAAGTGTGAAGTGGATTAGAGGGTAAGAAAAGAATTGCAAAATCACGTTATTTTCTTAACTCCATCCTCCCTCCTTGAGTCTGTTCTTCAGATTTGTATCTAGATTTACACAGAGACTCCTTCTACTATTCCCACCCTGGCCTCTGGTTGTCAAATAATATTACTAATAAGTGGGTACATTTCCTCAGCTAAATCTGTTGCATCAGGG
This sequence comes from Apaloderma vittatum, assembly GCF_000703405.1. Taxonomy (NCBI): domain Eukaryota; kingdom Metazoa; phylum Chordata; class Aves; order Trogoniformes; family Trogonidae; genus Apaloderma; species Apaloderma vittatum. The sequence continues at coordinate 21,698 of NW_009718996.1, read as the reverse complement.
TTTATTATATATAATGTGTGGGTGCACACGCACAGACACTGGAGAGAGCTTCTTTTTCTGGCAGGAAAGCACTCTCAGCAAAACTTCTTATATAAGCAAAACTTGGGAAGTATTTTGAATTTAGTATTCCCTCTCTGCTTGCATAATTTTTAATGTTTTGTTTTTACTGGTCAGGGCTCTAACAATTACTAATCCCTGGGCTCTGCACTGTCCTTTTCTCAACTCTTACATTACAGAAAGCTTTTTCAGTCAAAATTAAATCAAGTTCCTGCTCGGTCCCCATGTGTTGCCAGGTCTAGTCGAGAGGTGGCGTCCCTGCCCATGACAGGGAGGTTGGACTAGATGATCTCTAAGGTCCCTTCCAGCCTAGGCCATTCTATGATTCTATGATTCTATGAAGTTTTGTCAAATTACATGTTTTTCCCAGTACAATTTAGTTTTCAGTTGTTTTCAAAGGTCCCATTTTACTCTAAATTCAGAAAGGATTGCTTTGCTTTGACTAGAATATTGGATTTTTATGTTCAAATGTTCTGCCACAGCAATAAGTAAAGAAGTAAACATTACTGCTATAACATGTTTCAGCTGAATTTCAACCATTTGTTCAGCAGTTCTTTTCCCTATATTCTCTAATCATGTGTATCTTATTGCTAGTCTTTAATCATCATAGAAGCTTAATGAATATGGTAAGCCAGTAAAATTAAAGAAATCCCTGATGGAAATAAATGTATTAGAATTTCAGGCTTTAATAACTTAAATCTGCCCAGGAGTAAAGAGGTGAATTCTAAGCTTGCATTTTAAGGAAGTGAAGCCTTAATGGAAATGGAAACAATTTTTAGCGAGCCTTGCCAAAACCCTATCTTAACTGTATTTTATTAAATAATTAACTAGCATACTCAAGATTACAGTTCTTCCTTAATCTTCTCCTTTTAATTGAGAAGAGTTCATAAGCAGGTTATGAGCCACTGAGATGTACTCCAGGCAAACAAGGACCGACATTCCAAATACACTGCAGGAAAAGGTATGTACATTTTCATCTATAAAGTACTGCAATAACAAAACTATTTTCTTTTCATCTTTTTGATATATAAAGCAAGCTGGTAATTTCCCTCCACTTGCTGCCTTCATCCCAGGTCAATCATAAGGCAGTCAAACTAGAAGCCACTTCCCATCCCCATGAGTATGCACAGTCCTGTCAACATGTAAATATAACTGCTGTCAGGTTTTATTTTTTTTCTAATTCTTTAATAACATTCAGCAACTCAGGTTTAAACATAACAAAACTGACCACTGCTGTCCTGCAGATATCCAATACAGTAATTCATTATCAGGATAGTGTTTAAAATAATTTTGCTTGTTATGTTTCTGTATATGAATGTAAAAAAGCAGCAGTATACCAGTGAATGCTCTGGCTGACTTACAACACATCCTGCAGCTTACTGTGGTCGATATCTCAACTTAAAAGTACCAGTTTGGGCATAAATCCTAAATGTTTCTATTTAAAACATTAAGCTATTTGCTCTCTATGTTGGAACTCAGGAGAACAGTTCCCCAATTAAAAAAAAACAAAACCAAAAGCAAACAATATCTGTGTAAGTGAAAGCACGAAAAGGAGTCCCTGAAAGTGTAATAATGACCTGCTGAACTTCTGTTATTAATAATACGTTATATGACTGAAAAACGCACAACCGTGTCTCAAGTCAGCTATTTCTATAGGACTGGCACTTGACACAATGCCCCAGCCAGCTCTGCCTAAGCAGTCAAGGGACAAAAGGGTGGGGAATTTCAGTTACTTCTGAGACTATCTGGGAACAAAAAGAGGTACCTTAGGCTCCAAATCTTGCTAAAATATCTCATATTTGATATTTTTTGCATCTCTTTAAGTCAGTTTATCAAGAAGAGATATATTTAAGATCCTGCTTCAGATTTAATGAGTTGCAATGTTATCCAAGCGAGCCAAGCAGTTCAGAAATGCTCAGAAGTTGCTTCCATATACGAAGTTCCTCAACTGACAGGATAATCCTTTCGTCAAAACTTCTTAGTCATGCTACAGTATCGGAACCTCTTCTGTCCTATACTCCCTCTTGTTTTCCCATTTAGAATTTGCCCTTTTTGGTAGAGAAACAGCAATTCTTTTTCAATTAGTCACCTGAGATTTTCAAACACATGAAGCAAGTCAAACAAATTAAGTTTTTATAACGTGTGTTACATATGCTAGTGTTAACAGACAAACCCCAATACACAATAAACTTAGGTGGACCTCAAAAATTGAGTCAACACTGAATCACATAACAAGTAACGGTATGTCTGCAGCATGAATACCATCTTATTCCTACCTGCTTTGTCATGTAATGGAAAGGACGGGCCTGCAGAATAACTCACATGCTAGATTGAGAGTTAAAAATATTAAAAACATCACTTGAGCTTTCTAAACGGAGCCAAAGAGTCATCTTTGGTTAAGGGCACAAAAATACGCATTGTCTTATTCCTCCCGCTACAAATTCAAAAAGTTTTTTTAGAGTTGCACCAGTAGGGAAAATTCTACGTTTGCAGATAATTATACAAACTCCAACAGTGTTTAGGCTTGGTTTTCCAAGGACAAAGATCTTTGCAGGAACCATGACAGTTTAATTGTTTTCCTACCTGGCACCCAAAAATCTCGATTTACCCTTTCCAAATACATGCAACATTTTTTCAAATGACATTGCCATACCCCATCTTATGCTTTTATTCCTGACACAGTAGGGCATCTCTATCCATTAAGATTCGTCTTCCAGAAGATTTTTTTGCTGAGCTGTTCAATTGGATAATTAAATACTGTTTTTTGTTTGGTTGTTTTTTTAATTCTCGGGGGGTGGGGGGGGGTGGAGGTGTTAAGTCTTTGTAATCAAAGCACAACTTGTACCATTACTAAAAAGAATGTATCTGTGTCCATGAATATCAAACACCTCAACCAGTTAACGGAGGTTACATGAAGTATCCTTTGTACTTCTCCCTTTGATACATTATTTATCAACTTTAAAAGGAAAATTGGTTTTACTTAAAAGTATCCAAAACATTTACTCTTTCAGAAACACTTCTCATGCTGCAGAAGCATTCTGGTTTTGCAGTACGGATCCAGGACACTCAAACATACTGTTCTTCAGGTTTGTATACTCGCATATTTTATGTAAAGTCATGTAGGCACAAACTCCTTATACATTTGCTATGTGACCTGGGCACAATATGCTCAGTTCAATCAAATCAGTTTGCTGGCTGTATTTTTAATGAAAGTGAGAACTGCTTCTAGATACTATAATGTTTTATGCAACTTCTGGGGTTTGGTTGTTTTTTATTGAAGTTGTTCTACAAAGATTATGTCTGCTTGTTAGAATGTAAAAAGGAGAAACCAGTTTTTTTCCATTTCTTGTAAAAGGGCACGTTTGGGATATGAATAGCTGCTTAGAGGGATGGCATTTTTAACCCATACAACAGAAATCAACAAATGGTAAAGCTCTGCTCTCACTAAGCTTTTTCCTGACCTTCTTCCTGAAGCAGGTCAGTTCTTTCTGTTGGACCTGTAATAATTAAGCAAATAAGAAAGGTGCATGCACAGGGACTTTCTGGGATAATTTTTCTTAGGAATTCTCAGAGGACATAACAACCTGCACATCCAGGATAACGGAATTTCAAACCCACAAAATTATCAGTGACTGTCGCATTCGGTTCCCCAGCATAATAGTTTTTCAGAGGGCTGAAACAGGAGATAGAAACAAATAGAAGGAAGACTCAGAAGAACATGAACCAAACACAAAAGGACATCAAAATCTATTAAGGCATTTCACTACTTTCTCAACTTCATCTCAAACTGTTTATCTCCCACAGAATAAGAAAATTATTTTATCATAAAAACTATGTTCAGGATTTGCTATTGAAAAGAAACTTGTAAACAAATGTCACAATCAGACATTATCAGTATCTCAAACCCATCCCAACCTTTTTTCAAACGCATGAAGCAGCCCAAAATCAAAACTGGAACCATGATTCCTTTAACTGGCTGTATTAAAAGTTACCAGCAGAAGTTCAGCTGATTGACATTCAAATTTCATCTCTTCTTACTCATCTGTGCTGTAATGCACAAATCATCTGTGCATTTGGGGTTGGTTTTACAACATAATTAACCACAAAGCTACATGGATATGCAATAACAGTAAGTTGCATGGCTTTTGTGATACTGATGCAGTAAACTACCACATGTATCAAAAAGTTTTATTAATTTAAACGATTACCGTTAGCATAAGGAAGATGAATGCAGTTATTCCCAGAATGAGGATTTCTTTATTCCCCTTGCTTTCTGCATGCAACTTGCGATAATACGGTCCTATGAGATAAGTCTTTATAACAAGACATATAAGAAAAACAGCAGCCAGAGAAAAGAGAATTTGGCCAATCAGTATCAGTATTCTCAGTATTTCCTTGAAAATGCTGGAAGAGAAGAACAAACAAAACATTTCTCTCAAGTGCTCTCATGCCTTCCAACCAGTTCCCCTGAAGTGAAAAGATCTAAATTCCACAGATGTTCCAACCTCAGTAGTAACAGTAAGATATTTAGATACATTGGTAAACAAAATGAATACGAAATCTACTGAGTGCCCAGCAATCTCTTCTGCTGCCTAGAATTCAATTCCATGTTGATTCAAACAGATTTTTGTTGCTTAATCTTCAAGGTACACACCATCAGGCTCGATAATAGTATCACATAGCCTTTGACAAAAATAGATCTTGAGGGAATAAAGCAACTATGGAAACTCATTTTTTGCCCTAACAAACTTTTCACTACAGGTTTTAAGTACTGGACAGAACTAAGGCAACTAGAGCAGAAAGAATACTCTCGTACAATATGACAAATACAAACAGTAAAGTGAACTCACAGAACAGAGTACTTTTCACAGAACTGACACTAACTGTAGCGGTCTCGTATTCACATTTGCAATCTATATATTAATTGGAAGGGGATAGGAGGAAGATACATACAGAATTTTTCTTACCTAGAATACGTGCTCACTCCTGCTTGAATAAGTGTAGGCATGACAGCTATAAATAAGCCAAGCTGCACATCCTGCATCACCAACATGCCAAGCAGTACGCTGCTGTAGTCAATATCGCCTGCATGTCAACAAACATTCATCAGCATCTATGAATGTTTGTGGTGCTCAGAAACGTAGAAACATCTTAATCAAATGGAGGCTAAGTATAGTTCTCAGGGGGGTGAAGTCATTCAAGCATTCTGTGTTTGTTATTTCCCCCAATGGTAAATCAGTTAAAACATATTAAAAATATAAATATAATATTCATATGAAGCTTCTGTTACAAGATAAAAATATAGTCTATGGTTAGCAGTTAAACACTACTTCACTCACTGGAGCTCCTTTACTGAAAACATACGACTTTAAAATAGCAGACACATATAAGAGCCAGCATGCGTAAAATACACACTTTGAATTTAGGCATTAGATTATGAATATGAGTATATGTGCCCTCCTTTGAGATGTTCAAGGCCAGGTTGGATGAGACCTTGAGTAGCCTGATCTAGTTAAGAGGCGTCCCTGCCCATGACAAGAAGGTTGCATTAGATGATCTCTAAGGTCCCTTCCAATCTAGGCCATTCTATGACTCTATGATTCTAAAATTCAAGGGAGTGGGAAAAATTTTAATGGAGTATCTATGAGGGAGGTTTAAGTGGAAGAAAGCAGGATGGCAAAACTTTTGAAAGGAAACATTCAGAAGCCTTTGAGAAGCTAGCAATATGGCACTTGAAGGTACTTGTTCGAAGAGCTGTTAGCTGTGAAAGACTTCCTGAGCTGGGCTTCGTTTGCTGAAGAAGGATGTGAATTATTTAAGTTAGCCTCTCTGCCCTTGATGACAGACTGGTGGTAATGGTCTAATGTGGTAAGCCCTTAAAAAGCGCAAGGACTCCAGACCCCCAGTGAAGTTAGTTCTTAACATGGAAAGTCCTGACTGGGCTACACCATCTGTCTCCAAAGAGAGGACTGGCTCTGTGAATAGCAGGTACACCTCATAAGAAGAACACACACAGCACTGGCCAGTTAAAGGAGGCTAATCACTTGTAAACCAAACATAACAGTGTTTTATTGTTTGTTGCTTTTTTTTTTAATCTAGTTTCTCTCATGACATTGCAAGGTCAACTTCTTTCAAACTTGACTGTAGATGCTGCAGTAGTCCATGTTACAAATCATACTTACCCTCTTTATCACCTCGAACACTACCTGCGAGAAATCTTGACACCAATGGGGTGCTCGATAAAGATAAACATGTGGAAATGAAGACACTTTGTGTTGGTCTAATTTGGAGCAAGTGTCCCCAGAGTAAACCAAAGGCAATCATCAGAACTGTCATGTAGCAAGGTCCTTGCAAAGATATTTTCCATACCTTGGGAAGAAAACGAGTTCTTATGATAAAGTCTGATGACACTTTTCTCACTGATAAGTCACAATGATTTTCAGCACAAATAAGTAGTTAAAGACGCAACTTTGGGGCTGCACTGCTGGGCCACAGAACTAACAGGCCCACGTAACTGTGAAGTAACAGCTTCCATACCCCGGTTTAGGAACCTTCAAATCACTTATTTTTTCCCTTTGACTCTGGATGGACTAGAAATAGCAGATTAAGCTGAATGCTTATAAATTTTAACACATTTCAATTAAAGTTTTTTAGCCTCATGAACTTGTAACCACCAGTTTAGGAACAAATCACATAATGCAACTCCTTACATGCATAGTCTTTACATATTTTGCAGCAGTATTTTCCTCTACTAAAATTCTAGCTGGTTTATGAGATAACTTTTTTTTTTTTAAAGTAAGACCAAAAGAAACTTGTACCTTTTTGCTGAATCCCGATGGCCACACCATGTAAGATTCCAGATTGTGTTAACATACTCACAGAATCAGTTTATTAGCCAGTACAGCATGTATCATCAATTCAGCATGCAGTACTTAACAAACTGATTTACTTTTTTTATTTAACAGGACTGACAAACATCACTGGGCACTCCATAACAGCAAATGCATGTTACTGCATGTTAAAATAAAGCTGAGATGGATTGCTATAAATTGTGTGAGATCTTTCTAGTATTCAAACTGTTTTAACAAAATGAAGAGGAATAGCAAAAGGGGTTTCTTTGGAGACACCAAATAACACATTATGTTCTTTCCAAAGAGTTAAAGATAAGGAAAAAATGTCATACTTGTCTTTTCAAAAATGCACCGAAGTTACACCAGTATATTATAGTGAGAACATAAAAATCTAAAATATAACTGAACATTAGCAAGTAGATCCTGTAATGTAGAGGTATTATACAAAATTACCTTTCTTAATCTTTCAGGAGAAAATTCCAGACCAACTAGAAAGAGAGTGAAGAATACACCAAACTCTCCTAATGTCTCCACCTGTACAATAGACTTTTAAAAAATAAAATCAAATCAGTGCACAGCAGTCTACTTATAATACAAGCCAGAAGTCCATTTACAAAACTGTTTCTCATTATGTTTCCATAGGTAGTTCACTTGTGGGTCATTATGACATCAGAAGTTCCCTCGGCATCTTTAGGGTTCAAACATTTTTCCCATCACCTCTCTGCTACTAGATAATTTGGTTGGGGGTCAGTTAGCTCAGTCGGTTAGAGTGTGGTGCTGATAACACCAAGCTCGCGGGTTCGATCCCCGTTCAGTCCCCACGTGTTGCCTGATCTAGCTGAGAGGCATCCCTGCCCATGACAGGGAGGTTGGATTAAATGATCTCTAAGGTCTCTTCCAGCCTAGGCCATTCTATGAGTCTATGATTGGATAGTGCTGGTCACACATGCGCTGATCTAGGCAAGCCTGCTCGCTTGTTAAAAATAAATGTTACATTTTATGCATATGCTAGTAAACCACTAAGGCTTGCATTCCAGAAGTTATTTTATTGGTCTGTTGGTATAATCATTCTGTTAGACTGTAGCTGCTGTTCTGCTCTTCATCCTACAGACTCTGTGCATCCATCTCTCAGATCAGTACAGCTTCTAGTCTTTCCACTTCAGAGAGAAGGGTGCAATAGCAAGAAGAGTGATTGTCTTACTTGTCACAACAGAAAAACCTAATGTTTCTTTTCTATGTATTTACAGTCCAGAATAGAAGAGGCCAGGGTCTATCATTAATGGTAGAGATGTGGAGACAGAAAGTATCTTCCCTGCCAGTGGAGAAACTGCCTGTGTCCTCAGTTCCTCCAACATTCAATTCTTTTTCATGAAATACAGAAGAGGCAAAAGGAGAGAGTTCACACAAGAAACCCGGGCAACACAAACACCATCCACATAAATAATGTTCAGTCACGGCTCCACAAGACACAGGCAGCTCACTTAAGAAACTGTCCATGAGAAACTCTCTCATGTCTCTTCTGACCACATCTCCCTCCTTGCTTTCTGATGCCAAGCTTACAAACTTGTTTCTCAGTCCAAGTGCTCAAGCTTTCCAGACCTTCTCAACCCGAAGTTATGTATGACACAAAGGTTATTATTTAATCGCAATTTTAGAATATGAAAATTTGGAAGTGTAGTATTTGTAGCCATCTCTTCCAATACAAGATTGATCTAGTTGAGAGGTGGCGACCCTGGCGGCAGGGAGGCTGGATTAAAATGATCTCTAAGGTCCCTTCCAGCTTAGGCCATTCTATGATTCTATGAAAATCCCACAATTTCTACTCATCTCTACTTGGTTTTTTGAGCCAAACAGTCATTTTCAACCGAAGTCCACACAAGAGCAGAGGTTGCAAGGACAGTAAGTTCCAGGCAGTTAGGTGGATATCAATGCAGTAGACACGTGCAGCTTAGCTGGACATTACCGTGCAACCTTAGCACGGGCTGTGTTTTGCCTGCTGGCTAAACAACCTGTTAATGCGCACCAGATCACTAATCGAAGCGTGTGCAATGTCAAACCAACCACAGCCCACGGTTTCGCATGAGCTGGTAATCAGGGTACACGTGATGGAGCTAAAAAGGTTCAAGAGACTTCAGGAATGTGGGCAGGGGACTGGAGAAAAACTAGGGTGACTAGGATGGGCGAAAGAGCTACCGAGATGCAAAATAATTCCGCACAAAGCCAAGCTGTGCAATTAGCAGGGAGCTAACTGGTTTAAATGCTTCTTCCAGGGCCAACACTGACTTTTTGCAAGTTTCTGAATATTTGATGTCAATTAGATAATTTGGTTCTGCTTTATGATTAAAGACCAAAACAAATAAAAACCCTGCAACACAACTTCAGTTTTCAATTTCAACACGTCTTGATTATATTGTAGAGAAAAGCAGAAAACAAAGTGTTTCAAAGACATAAAGTTTTTGAAGTCTCCTTTTGAAAAAGGTCCAGGTTTGGGGTTTTTAATTTATTTATTTTTAAATATGTTTGAGGTTGGCAAGACCATATTCTTTTAAAATTACTTTTAAAGATTTCAACAAATGAAGCAAGTCAAGAAGCAACATGCATACTTACCTTGATACTATTTAATCCTGATGGTCCTAAGAGTACTCCACAGATGATATACCCAAACATGGTTGGCAATCCTATCGTTGTGCACAGCCAGCCACATGGCAAAGACAACATTCCTATTGTCACAATATCCTAAATACGTAAGATTGACAAATGTGTTAATATAAACGACACACAAATCTGTGCTGAAATTAAAGACTATTAACTTTCAAAAGATAAATAGCATTGTAAAACTCAATGCTGAATGCTGCCTGCGAAAAGAAAACGCTACTTCGGTAAAATAGCCTGAACGCTTTGTTGTAGGTGTAAGCACTGTGGTTTTGCAGATGAAGCAGATGAGGTACTGACCTTAAGTAAATTGGTAGCTTTGGGAGACTTTCAATCAATTTATTAAATATTTTAATTATATTGTAGGAAGTAGACAGTTTCCTAGGGAATTGTGGGGGGAATTACACTTAGCATTAAAACAAAGTGGCGGAACAGATCCATTTTGGTTTTGTGGGGTTTTTATTAAAAGTAAAAAATGCCAATCCAGATATTCTTCATGAAGCACAAATACAATAAGAAATACATCTATGTATTTTCCAGTGTCCCTTTTTTCATCACGAGACAAATAAATAAATTCTCTCTTGCGACAATGTGCAAGTGGCTTATCAGGCACAGCAGTAGCTTGTTTTTAACGCTGTGCAGTCCAAGAGAAGGGATGGTTCTCTGAAGGTACAAGTTAAGTCAAATAAAAACAGAGAGGATTCATGCAGCATCACAATCAGTTTTGTGAAGACTGTACTAGGAGTAGGGAACACACTGGCCAGATCACCAGTAGACAGGAGAATCGTGAATGCTAGGGTAACTTTAGAGAGGCAAACACTGAAGCTATATTCAGTCTAACCAAACACATCTGGCATGTAAACTAGTGGGCCTAAATCTTACCAAAATGAATCACAAGAACGTCTTCTAAAACAATTACCTTTATGAAATGATGATCAGCACGAGGAATGGTTGAATCTCTGGGCTTGGTAAGAATATACTGATTATTCTGGGAATCAATAAGCATACTAAGACCTAAGTCATCCTCTACTTCTCTTTTTGAAGCATTTCTTTTGGAGTTGGCTTCATCTTCTTCCACTCTTAAAACTGCTTCAAAGTTTACACCTCTTACCTGTAAGAGAAAGAAAGCAAATAACAAAAAAAAATAAATAAAAAAAAAGGAAGGGATGTCAATGAAGCATACAGTAAAAAGGGAAAGGCTGTTAGCTCTGCTTGAAGGTGCTCCATAATTTGTTGACATTGAATAAAAATACTGCAGTTTCTTCAAGAAGTTTTCTGGTCTCTATCAAAACTTGATGTCCATAACTGAAAAAAAGGCTGTAATTTGCTTTGCATTTTAAAAATGAAGGAGTTTCCAGGCCTCTTTAGCCATGTTGTGCAACCGAAAAAAAAAAAAAAAAGAAGACAGGTTTTCAAAGCTGTGAAATTCCAATTCAGTAGTTTCAATTGCATCTAATCTGAAATACTTTTTAAAAAACAAACTTTATCATATTTATTAACACAGAAGGTTGGACTGAAATGTAACATTTTATTCCCCTGAACAAAAACAACTGGAGATTACAAAGTGATATTCAGTTCACAAGAATCTGAAACAATGACAGCATTCCAAGTCAATAAAAAGGCACTGTCTTATAAATTTGAAGGCCAGAAAATAAGAATTGTTTCTACCTAGCTCCATCTTCAGTGTCTGCAATTACAAAGTAGAAGACACTGGAATTATTTCATTATCCACTGTATTCTAAGTAATGTAGATTTTAACAATTTTCAGAATCAATTAAGGTTGATGCTGTCAGACCCCATTAAAGAGAGCAGCCTGTTGTCATTCCAGGGACTGACTACAAAACATTCAGCTTATCTGGACTGCTGTATTTCACCCAAGCAATTCCCTAGTTTAATGAAGAAATGCATTCACATAAAGCAATCTGTGAAACAGTTTCCTATTTTTTTTTTGCCAATTCCCCAGCAGATTTCCACAAACTGTTCAGATTGCATTTTCAATACTTCATATTCAACTTGCAATTTTTATCCTTATTTTACACTCTTTACATTCGTGTGTGTAATTAAATAAATACTTTTTTTGTGGGAATGATCTTGTCTCATGTTTTTGTACCTCATGATGAGCCTCTAAAGAACTGGAAGTCACTAAAAGTCAGAGGAAAAAAGGAATTTGAAACAAACTGTAACATTTGCATAATTATTTAAATGCATCAAACTGCCTCAAACACTAGCATTTTGAGCTGTTGGAGTGAGAGTGATGACCATTTTCTTTTTATGTGTTACGCAAGTTATCTTTTCATGGTTTTTGCCCAAAATCTGTCGTCTTCTAAATATTTTGCCTTTACCTCCCTAAGCTCCCCACTTACCAGGCTCTTTTGCATTCCAGAATGAGGTGTCCACTGCCAAGTCTAGGAGACTAAACCATGTTTTCAGCTGATGGGAGAAAGCAGGAGCAGCTGCATGCCACATACATGCAAACTATTCACACAGTATTGGAGCAAAGGAGAAAGGCTTCCCTGCATTCGGCAGACATGAAGAACTGTTTCTAACCAGAATACACAAGAAGTGCCCAATCCTACCGTTTTTCTGCAATCTTTGCTCCTGACCTCCTCTCCTACACCCTTGTTGCTACCCCAGGGATTCTAAAACAGGGCTTGGAGCTTACTGTTAAATGTTGGCTCTGCAATACAAGCCATACTTTGAACTGACTTTCACACTGGAATTATTTCACTGTTCAGTGCAGTGTCCCCATCTTGCAGATGATTATTACTTTGCCAAAAAATCAAAATGCTAATAAGCCAACACCTGCTCTAGTGTCTTCTTTGGAATTTAATGTTATGACATCAGTGACAACGTTCATTAAGCTAAAATTATCTTATAAAATTCATCAGTGATAGTGTGCATTAAGCTAAAATTATCTTATACATCAGCAGTCAGAGCATCTTCTCTGAAACTCTGGAACTTCAGATTCAGGTACAGTTTATTATATGTTCTTTGTACTTGGCAGCTTGAGTGTCTGGAATCTAACTGAACTTCTCTGCACCAAAATTAAAAACGTATCATACAAAAGCAATGCAATTGGATAAATAAAATCCTCATGTGGTGGTGTTCTCAGTCTAAGTCAGAAACAGTATTATGAAAAAAGGGAACATGCTTATAAGATTAAGACAATTGTGAAAAAACATTGAGCTTTTTTTTCTGTGTAATATATATAAAACCCATACATCGCGTGGATGTTATGGTGCATTTTTACTTTTACAACAGGAAAGGTAACTGAAAAAAGACTATTATGCTAGAAGTGCAAGAGTAGACGGCACAGATTCAGATGAGCTTTTGAATACTAATAAATTTGAGGAGATGCTGAGAGAAAACAGTTATTTTCAGTATTGCATTTCCTAAAACAGCAGCTCCTGAAAGCACATTGTACATGACAGAATACAAGGCACAAATGCTCTTTTCTTGGATTGAGTGGGTTAGCTCAGATTCCTTCCCCTCTCCCCCTAAAAAAAGAAGAAAAGAAAAAAGGGAAAAAAAACAAAAACAAAAACAAAAAGATGTGTTGGCATTTTGCCAATTAACAGGTGTAGCAGAAGAAACCTCATTCTTGGTGTTTAAAATGTGCCGTTACACCCCAGTGGAACAGAAGAGGGCACTCCAGCTACCTCATCCCTTCCCCACTGTTGGTCCTGTTGGGCAGGATTCCCACTGGGTCCAGCTGCTGCGATCTGGTGTACACAAAATAAAAATCCGCTTTCACTTTCTCTCAGTGTAAGTACAATTAAAAAAAAATCCAAACAAATAAACAAAAAAAACAAACCCTAAAAAAAAATGGCTTGGCTTTTTACTAGAGAGCAACTGGATTTCCTCCTCAGTAGAATTCTCGCCTGGGAAGTCAATCTGCAAATCAACAAAAACTTTTCAAGAGCAAAAGCCAAATAAAATTGCAGCCCATGTTTACGCAAACAGGGACAATTTAGAGAGTCGTTCTCTAACAACAGCATAATGGGACACTAAAATAAACTGACATACACCTGGCTCCAAATGCACACAGCCTTACGGGAGGGTTGCTGTCCATCAGCAAAGAAATGATGAAAACAGCAAAATACGTCACAGTACGAAAAGTAGAGGAAGTCAGAAATGAGAGAAAGCAACACGACAAACACATTTCAGGTCCTTACCTTGAACCATATATCTTTTCCTAGACTGTGAAAACTAACTGCAAGGATTCTTGTTTTCCCATAACTTTCTCAAAAAAATGACAGAGAATATGTTTAATGTGGTAACTCCATATCCTGCAAAGTCCCCATCACCACTGATATGTCATAACTCTCAAGGGCTGTATGAGCGAGATGGACTACACTCATCACTGTCAAAAGTGGCAGCTGCAGGGAGGAATTTCAAATTAAAATCACAGAAATCACTACCAAAAAGGAGTAATCACCCCTGTTTGCTTACTCCTAACAAGCAATTACTCTACCTCTAGTTCTTCTATTGAAAGAAAAAATTAATGTAGACTCAGAATATTTTTGTCTTGCTTTTTTAAATAGTCACTAAAATTCTAGCAAATATTTAACATGAGCAATACCCCTAAAATGCAAGTCCAAACAAAAATGTGCACCAGTGAAAGAACTAAGACATCACTTACAGATTTGTTGTCATCAAAGGCATGCTCTTCTATTTCCTCTTCTAATCTATCAGCTGCCTTCCTGACATCTTCTAGAATTTCATCAATTATTGACAGGCTCTTGTTTTGATGCTGCATGTTCTTAAGGGCTTCAACCTGATGTTTCTCTGCTGCTAAGAGTTCGACGTATTCCATTTCTTCCTGTTGAATTTTACAACACACAGATAAAGTGCTGGCCCAGGTCATCAAGTAGAAAAAACATTTTACATAAATGTACGCTTCTTTTGACACAATACATTGCAAAAGCAATACAGACTTTATAATCATATTTGAAGGTTGGTTTTTGTGCCGATTTTCACTGGGGAAAGCGAGCAAGAAAAGCAACAATCACACAAAATATCCACCAATCAGCTCTTCTAATCCATTAAACAGTAGAACTGCCCCAAAGTTATCATCTAGAAAATATGAGAAAGGAGTTACTTTGAGGAACTCTAGGAAACTTTTCAGAGCCAAGTAAAGTTTAGAGCTCTGTGCTTTTAACAGGGAAGAATAATAATGTTGAAAGCATTACTAGCTACAATAAACAAACAAATTAGAAGGGAAACACAATGAATCTTAATTTTATAAGCCATTTTATAAACATGGGAAGAGGTCGTTTGTGGTTTTCAAAAATTACAATAACTGTGGAAACAGCTAAAAAAAAAAAAAAAGCAGTAGTGAGAGAATATTAGATGAGCAGTCAAGCACCCTAGCTGAGGTTCCTGTTTATGCTTCCCAAGAAGCATTTTTCGTATCAACAGTGCTTGACTTTATCCATTTTTCAGTCTGAGTTTCTTACGAACTTTTACTAATGGCTTCTGAAATCCACTTCTGGGCTTCAGAAGTCAGAAAAGAAAAAATGCTGATGTGGTTTGATACAGTGTAAAAATATTTCAGTAGCCTCCCTGATAAGGTTATGATGTTTCATTTCTTTTCAGATGTTTCAGGTCTAAAAAGAAAACTAAAAAAAGGGCGTTTTACTTATCAAGACTGGACTTAATGCTGAGCTTTCTACACAGTTACCAAGACAATAACTGAATATAATATTTTGTGTATTGACAGAGTATAATTTGAGGGGTTTTGGAAAAAAGATGCTTCACATTATATGCCTACATTCTTATAAAGCTGCACTGGTTGAGAGGGAGAGTAATGAGGAAATACATGCAACGGCAGGCTTCTTCCTTCCAGTTAGATTCAGGATGCTGAGAATTTTTAGATGAGGGAAACCCTTTATCTGTTCTTTAAGAGAGACAGTATTATTACCAAGGGAAAACAAAGACTAGCCAAAAAATACTAGGTGAGACTGAATTCCCAAAAAACACAAGTTTCTGTCTCCATTGCGGACACCCTTCCATATCCGGTTACCAGTCAGATAGAACATAGGTCTGGCCTAGGCAGTGTGTTTTATCTGCCCACCCCACACAGGTCTCTTGGATAACCTGGGCATCTAAAACAGTCTTAAACTCCTGCGTTTAACTGGAGTGTCCCCTCATCCACACATATTTGCAGATGGACGTTTTCCCCCTTGAAACTCGAGACAGCGTGCACACAGCTGAATCAAGTCCTTGGACACTATGACCAGAGTATGTTCAGCACAGCCTGTAACTGTAGTTCAACCCTTTTAAAATCCTGACAGTCAGGTGAATACCTCTGGTTGTGATGAAGACACAAAATTGCTGTCAGTGTTTAGAATTACCATAGTTACACCAGCAGGATGAAAACAGCCCAGTTCCCAAAATAACTGGAGCTGGAAAAAAACATAACTATTAATGTGCTTGGCTCAATGTCAACTGCTTTAGTTCTTATGCAACACATAAGCAAGAGACACAGTCCTCCCATATAGCCTCAAGGAACAACATTTCCTCTCCGTTGTTCTGTGCTAGCAGACATTGCTTGAAAGATGTAAAAAACAGCTGCAGATTCTTCCCTGAGTCAGCAACAACTTAGAACACAAAATGGAATAAGGGTTAGATTCTTTCCCCTCAAAAAACAGAACATGTTTTAGGTGGAGGGAGCCGACCAGTCCTTTCTGTTGGCTGAGACAAACAGGCTGAACAGAGCTAGAGGCAAAACTAAATTTGCAAGAAGTTAACTTTCTCTGAATAGCAAAGTAGAAGAGCTTTCAAAAACCTGAGTCTTACTCTAAGTTCCTTTAATTAATTAAGACAAAGGTTGTCTATTAAAGTGGCTTCTCTGTTTTTACTCACAGACCAGTGTCATGGCAATGGGGTGGGACAATCACAGAGAACAGAGTTCATAAAAGGGACCAGTTATCTTAAACATCCTCCTACATGTTAAGCATAAGTGCATCACTGTACAAACACCGCTCCGCAACTCATGGTGGGAGTGGAGACAGATGATCACAAGATACATACCAAACAATCTTTTCAGCAAGGTGATACAGATAAGGCTTGTGCACTAAACAGAAGGCTGGAACACCCAGAAACACATGAGCAAAATGAAGTAAGATCAGGCAAGGCTTTGGGATGATGCTAGTTAATAACGCAGCGTTGCCATTGCTCTCTGCTGTTTAATCAGGGATGAAAAAAAGCACATTCAGAAGAGCGCGCGTCTTTGTACTACTTGGAGGTTATTTTTTCCATCAGTGTCTGAGTAGTAGGCACCCAAGAAATCAGAAGCTAATAAAAATAAGTGAGATTTGGTTGCTTTTCCTGAACCTCCACACAGGTTCCTGGCGCAAAGGAAGGCAGAAGCTATCTATCTTCAGTCCTTCCTTCCCCCACCCATTCTGCTCCACAAATGACTCCACCTTTTCCCAGCAGCAGAAACAGCAAGAAATGCATCAGACATGCATACATATCCCATCACTAGATACTGTCGAATACTTCAACAGAAATAAAATGAATGGAAGAGTCCAGCACCCTTCACAGTCAAACACTGTTTAGAAAAATGGAAAAGATGTCTTATACGTACACCAAGAAAGTAATCATTACAGTGAAATGAAACTGGAACAAAATTGGACCTAATGTATGCCTTCTGAAGTCCAAAAAAAACATATCCCATGTAATTTTCATCTTTCTGGCATGCATTTCCCCACTATCCTTTGTTTCACTTTATATAATAATTGTAGGGTTAGAATAACAAGTGTTCTGTTTAAATAATCATGGATGTGACCTAGTGCTCATTCAAGTAAATATCTTGATACGATAATAAAAAAAAAAACCCACCCCAAAACCTACAGAATCTACCTCTGCAGAAATAAAGTTTTGACAGGAGACACATCTAAAAAGTGTCTTTCACAGGCCTCCTTTTATGAGAGAAATAAGTAAGCACCATTCTCAAGTTCAAGGATAGATTACTGCAGTATTTTTACAGTAATGTTGCCAAGAATTAGGTAAATGATAAAGATGATTCTGGACAGTTTCACTGCTGCTATTTGAAGAGCTCTGAGAAAAAAAAAAAAGGTGGAAAAATCAAGACATTTTCATGACAATTGCTACCCTTTCTATACAGTATAAGTTGGCAGTAGCATTAAGCACCAATATCAAAGTCATATTGAGCACTTCACTGGAACACACCTAGATCCAAAGTACTCCCTATGCAAATCTGTCATAATTCAGTCTTCATTTTCATGGCACATATCATTCCAGTCTCCAAAGTCTGCAACGTAACTTCTACTTCCACCAGCCTTTCTTGCTACAATTCACTGCACACCTTCCTTGCATCCAAGTCTCTTGCCATCTTGATCTGTTAAGATCTGCACATCTCTTACACAAATGCCACTTTAGAAATTCTCCCAGCTCAGATGCTATATCCCAATTACTTTTTTTTTTTTCCTTCTCTTGCTTGCTTTTGCAAAGGCAGCCTCTCTTTTTAAAAGACAGAGATCAAAGAAAATTCTTAATACATCCCTACAGTGATTGTGGGGTAGAGCAAGGAAAAGAGCAATTTAAATACCAAATCAATTAAATGACATTTTCTCTCAATAGGAGACTTTCAGTACGCAGTCTGAGCATTACCAAATCCAGCAGACAGAGGCAGATTGTGTGTGCTCTAACAGGTCTGCGCTGACATGAGAACTCAAATTTTCCAAGCAGTCTTTGTGCTCAACTCTTACTCATCTGCACTTTTCTTGGTAAAGTTACTTCAGCCAGCTCTTTCTTGGAAGCACTGGTTTCCAAACTTGGACTTCTTAGGCTAAGAGTGTTATATGGAGATTAAAAACCTAGTGATCTAATATTTTGCATTTTACCCACATCTATATAAATATGGAAATAAAAGGCAAGAAGTCACTGTTTAAATTGTAGATTTTAGTTAAGCAATTTTTATTTGAAGTGGAAAAAAACAGCTAGTATTTTGCCAATTTATGGTATTATTTCCACTCTGATAATCCCACTGGCTTATCTAGTGCAACTGTACTATGCATAATGACTCACTTCTTGTAGTCCTTTCCCTTTAACATAATATTTGCCATAGGTCTTATGATTATGCTTAGCTTTGTTTTGAAATAAGAACTTACATAAGAACTAGTAAGAGCTAGTAAGTTTTAAGCTCTACACCAGAACGACTTCTAATTTTATTAATGAGAACAAATACTTCATTCGAAAGCCATTTTAAACAGCAAAACATTGCAAGTGTCACGTAGATCCATTTTTCTTATTAAAACAGTGCCATAATAAAATCAAAATAATCACAAGTAGAATATTAATACTCTAGTAATAAACATGGGGGAACTAACCTTAATTGCAGCTTCTCTCAAGGCTTCCAGTCTCTGTCTGCTGCTTTCTTTCATATTTACAACATCTTTGTAATCACCCTGTAGAGCTCTCTGGAGGCCGTGGATTGCTTGAAAGACCGAGTTTTCACTTTCATTTAGCTCCTTTTGGAAAATTTCAAAGGTATGCACCTGAAAAAGTTTCTCTTCTTCAGACAGTCCTGCATCCTTTTCAACTGCTCTTATGGCATTTTTTAGTTTGTTGAGAACAACGTTCTTTTGGCGAAGAAGACCAGACAGTTTTCTGCAGCTCTCCAGCACCCACTGCTTTCTCTGAGTGATAACAGCTCCTTTCCCGCGGTGGAGCTTTATTGCATGTTTTACTACATCTTCATGTTCTGCAGGATTTGCTAATTGGCCACAAGGCAGCGAAACCAACGTCCATAGGGAAATAAATCCAGTCGCCTTCATTCTTCCCTTTCTATTGCCGTTGGGAGAAAGTGATAATCCACAACTGCTCAAAGCTTTCTGCTACATGGTTCCCGCATCTCCAGTACATGTACCGTGCTGCAGGACAGTACCACTCAGTTATCAAACATGATCTCGTCGGGCCATTAGGTTGAACAAATATATACAACAAACAAAAAGCGGCATCCTACACTATGATCTTTAACAGAATGTAAGTGGTCTTTGTTAGTCAACAGCTACCAACACCAAGAAACAGCCTAAGATTATTCATGCAATATTGTTTTCCCCTTGACTACTTTCTAGACATCATCTTGGTTTAAAAACACTTAATGGAAAGCTTAGTCATTTCACATGGTAGTCACCTGCACTTCTTACACGCGGGAAAAGCCATAAAAAACATTAAGCCACGATGCCATAGGCTATACTTCAACCTAGGCACCAGAACTCATTATTTTTATCTGCCAGTACACCTCCTGTATTTTTTTCAAACCTATGAAAAAAAATACTGTATCATAATCATTTGATATTTATACAGCCTCAGAAGCATTAACACACTCAACTCTACAGAAATAATGAAGAAAAGCTTAACTGAAACTGATTACATCATAATTCATACCTGTGAAAGAAACATTCGTACATTAAAGAAATGACAGTAAAACTTTCTGGACTTCCAAGCAGTACTAGTTCAGATTAAAGATCTTCACCTGAAAGGCTGCATGGCCTTGATGCATTTCACTTCAAAGCTAATTATTGATCCTCATGATTTTAAAAGAGAGTTATAAGAACACTAAAAGTGAAATCAATTCATTCATTCATTTCCCAGAAGCTACTTGAAGATCTATATTTAAACTGCTGCATTTGCTTTCAACACCAAGTGGAAAAGAATTTTAAAACTAAGAACGAATTTCTTTCCACCAGATCCTACAGGAAGTTACTGGCATTGTTGTAAAACATCAAAATCACATAAAAAAAAAAACAAAAAAACCAAACAAAATCAAAAACCCGCACACACTAAGAAGCTATACATAACAGTGTATATATGTATGTACAAAACATACACTTATCACCAAACTACAGCATCCTAAAAATGCACAACACACACTACATGTTAGTAGATCATCAACTACTAGAGCAGGTATTTGCCTAAAACTTTAGCTGCAGTCTTGATCCCTGGGCCAACAGCCTTAATCAGGAACCAACATACGGGCACAGGCATCCAGAAGTAGTCTGCCTTAGAAAGAATCTTCCTTCCCTATAGTGCAGTCCCAATCACAAGTATCCGAGTTGGCCATTGTCAACATATAGAATGAAAAAGAGAAGATAGCAATCATAGCCACACACACCTTCAGTTTCACAATGCCCTTCCATCTCTATTTCAGAAAGAAGTAAGAAAACCTATACAAGCCAAAGTAATTAGCTATCATTCACTGACTATGGACTACGGTTTAACCACATTAAGAGCTAAAACATTTAAGAACTGAAAAGGCAAGTAAAATAGCAAAAGCATATCTATAATTTTGATAAAACAATAAAGTAGAAATATTTCAAAACTTGGATAAAGCTGTAGCATTTACTATTTTTAAGAGATTAGGAGAAAATAACAATCCCCACCACTTGACAAAATTCCAGAGTGATGTTAAGGAAACGTTTCTTCAAGTATATGCAGTACCACTCTTACTGTTTAACATGTTTGGCGGAGAGATCTTGCTGAATATATTACAACCTGCTCCCACAAGAAAGTGGGAGAAGAAACGCCTAGTATATATTCAAGCTTCCATTTGCAGGGAGATGAGTAAAAAACCCTACTGCATATCTTACACAGTATGTCAAACCGCATAACTAAATTTTGAGCGGAGACTGACACCCATAAGTTGGTTTGCCCATTGCTGGCATGTGTAAGCTTACCACCATGGGTCAGACACAGGGCAGTTCTGCTTCAGTAACAGTGCTGGTGTTTTTTTAGATGGCTGGCAAAAACTATTTAGAAAAGTGGCACCTGGGGCAGTGCTCAAGGGCTCACAAATACATTAAAAAAATATAGAGTGTGCTTCAGAGTGCAAATAAACACACAAAAACAGAGACAAAACCAAAAAACAAACCCACTCCCCTCCATGTACCGGTATTAAATTAGAGAGAACTCTTCAAGTCCAATTTGTTTCCTGCTGGATTGCAGCTCATCTCAGTTTTCTCCTTCCCGAACACGACAGCGGGTGCCGATTCCACTGCGCCGGCAGCAGACCCTGCCCTCCAACGCAAGCCCTGATGCTCTCTTCCCTCTCTTCCAAAACGCCCGCCGGCCGCTCCTGCCTTGCCTTCCCTTCCCTTCCCTTCCCTT
>NW_009718995.1:3321-4554 GCF_000703405.1 Apaloderma vittatum | reverse complement strand
TTCACCCCGACACCGTGCTGCCCTTCCCCAATCCTCCCACCCTGGGTCTGGCCGAATCCTCCTCCCGGCTCACTCCCCTCCTGCTGCAACCCTCCACTGCTTTCCATTTCCTTGCTCTGGCTCGTTTTATGACAATTTCTTTCTTTCTTCATCCTCTCTTGCACGGTGATGCATGAGCACCGGGGCAAGAGCTCGCACACCAAGGGCAGGAAACCCTCTGCCCAAAAACCTGGCAAAACTGCTCTGTTACCCCCAAATTATGGCCTTTCTGGGTCCACTCCTCGTCATGCCGCTGTCCCAGCTCACAGCTGTGTCCCACCAGGCTCCCCCTGGGGAGGGGCGGCACAGCACGGGCTCCAGCACCAGCTTCAGCTTTGCGTCTTCAAGCTCCAAGATTACTTCTTTTAGCCAGAATATTTTAATAATCATCTTTTTTTGATTGAAAAGAAAGTTAAAATGTAGGCGGAAATGCTTAGATAAAGTAGGTTTCTTCAGTTGGGTGACTCATCTGAGCTTTTAATTTTCTTGTGTTCTTTCTGGAGGAGAAAAGAAAGGGTTTTTTCCAGCCATCTTCAGTGCTCAGTGAGGAACGAGGTCGCCTGCTGCAGCGAGAAAGCCCAGAAAGACCCAGAACAGCCTCAGACATGTAGAAAGGAGCGATGGAGAGGAGGGGAAAGCTCCTCTCCTCTCCCATTAGAGCTGCCCTCCCTCATCTCCTCCTGGAAATGCCCGGTTGGCTCAAGGTTCCCAAGGGCTCACCCATCCCAGAGGAGCTGCCTGTCACCCTCCTGCACCTCCACCCCATCCTGGAGCATCCCGGCACTTTGCACGGGACCCCACCAGTGCCACCACCCTCTTTGGCCAGGGAGCACCCACCGCAGTGGGCGATGCTCAGCCCCTCACAGCCGCATCCCCAACGACCAGCATGGCTCTCAGCTGGAGCGAGGGCAGAAAAAAAGTGACAGGCTGTCAGAGCACCTTAACGACACAGTCTCCTCCTGACAGGGTTGGT
This sequence comes from Apaloderma vittatum, assembly GCF_000703405.1. Lineage (NCBI taxonomy): Eukaryota > Metazoa > Chordata > Aves > Trogoniformes > Trogonidae > Apaloderma > Apaloderma vittatum. The sequence continues at coordinate 3,542 of NW_009718995.1, read as the reverse complement.
CGCTTGTCCCTGAGGGGGTCACATTTCCCCTCCTATGTTCCTTTCCAGCTGTGATACCACAAACTCCATCGTGTTCCCATTTCCTCACGGTGAGCCCAGGGACCAGAGCCCTGAGCCCGGTGGCTCCAGTGCAGAGCAGGGCACCGGACCTGGGGCAGGGGCTGGAGAACACGTGTGGGGAGGAGCGGCTGAGGGGGCTGGGGCTGCGCAGCTGGGGCCGG
>NW_009718995.1:0-3209 GCF_000703405.1 Apaloderma vittatum | reverse complement strand
CAGGGGAGGTTTAGGTTGGATATTAGGAAAAATTTCTTCACTTGAAGAGTGGTGAAGATTTGGAACAGGCTGCCCAGGGCAGGGATGAAGTCACCATCCCTGGAGGTGTCCAAAAAACCACGTAGACGTGGCACCTGGGGGACAAGGTTTAGTGGTCATGGGGGTGTTGAGTTGGTGGTTGAACTTGATGATCTTAGAGCTGTTTTCCAATGTTAATGATTCTATGACCTCCCAGTGCGGGGACCAAGGGACCATTGCTCCCCGCTCTGGCTCGTTAGTGCTGACAAACATCACCCATCATCATGAGGGAAGCTGCTCATCACCCCTTTCCCAGACCAGGGCTGTCTCCAGCCTCCTGGTCGCTCCCGAAGGAGGAAAAATCTTTCGGACATCTCTGGTGGGATCAAGGATGGGACTTTGATAAGGGACTGGTCCCCAAACTTCTGCGCAACCCAGGACCCATGGCTGGGAGCTGTCTTGTAGAGCTGCTCTGCCCCAAGCTGCAGCAGTGCCAGGCAGCTTTATCCATCCCCGTTCCTCCCACTGGCACAGCACAGGGGACACGGGGAGAGGAAAGCCCCAAAAGTTTGTCCTCAAGGTCCTGCTGTCACCCACTTTGTTCCCCAGGGAGCTCCCTAAGCCCCAGGTACATCCTGGGACAGAGCATCCTGTGGTGAAACTCCCCAAACTCAGCCACGGGGACATTGAGGGGTCTCTTTCCTGGGTAGGGAGAGCTCAGCGATGCCCAGACACCTGCAATTTCACAGAGTCGCAGAATCAGAGAGTCGCAGAGTCACAGAATGTTATGGGATGGAAGGCACCTCTGGGGATCATCTCATGCAACCCCCCCAACCCTAACCTCTCCATGCCCACGGCACCCCTCCCATGACCTATCCAGGGAGCTCGTTATCGGTTCACTAATTTGCTGCACATCACAGGGGGGAGAAAAATAAATAATTCAACAGCAGAACCAGCATCCCACCACCCGCTGGCACGTGTAAACTTGGACTCTCTGTGCAAAGAGGCCGTGCCGGAGAGATGAGAGCTGGCAGGACAGAGCCCGCGTACTCAGGCTGTTTTGTTTGATTGCAATTAATGAACGCTCGTCAGAGCTCGCCGCTCCCCACAGACAGCATTTCCCATCAGCTGGGAACTGGCTCCTCGTGCAGCCAAGGGATGCTCGCCGCGTTTCACGGAACGAGGGGTGTAACCAAACCATTGTGCTGTGCCACGTCAAACGTGGTGGAGAAATGCCGTGTTCATCACGGGGGCCTGATCAGCCAGACCTGAAATCGGCTTTAAAAAGGAGATGAAGATGAAAATGAAGAAGATGAAGATGAAAAAGAAGAGGAAGACAAAGACGAAGATGAAAAGAAAGATGAAGATGGAAATGATGAAGACGAAGACGAAGACGGGAGATGGAGATGGAGATGGAGATGGAGATGGAGATGGAGATGGAGATGGAGATGGAGATGGAGATGGAGATGGAGATGGAGATGGAGATGGAGATGGAGATGGAGATGGAGATGGAGATGGAGATGGAGATGGAGATGGAGATGGAGATGGAGATGGAGATGGAGATGGAGATGGAGATGGAGATGGAGATGGAGATGGAGATGGAGATGGAGATGGAGATGGAGATGAAGATGAAAACGAAGACAAAGATGAAGACAAGGATGAAAAAGAAGAGGAAGATGAAGACAAAAAGATGAAGATGAAGATGAAGAGCAAGATGGGAATGAAGATGAAGATGGAAATGAAGACCAAGATCAAGATCAAGAAGAAGAGGAAGATGAAGACAAAAAAGAAGATGAAGATGACAATGCAGATGAACATGGAGATGAAGCTGAAGACAAAGATGACAATTAGGATGAAGACAATGAAGATGATGAAGATGAAAATGAGTATGATGATGAAGACAAAGATGTTGAAGAAGATTATGATGAAGACTAAGGTGAAGAATAAGGTGAAGGTGATGGTGAAGATGAAGATGAAGACAAAGGTGACAATAAAGATGAAGGCCAGGTTGGATGAGACCTTGAGAAACCTGGGCTGGTTCAGGGCGTCCCTGCCCATGGCATCAGATGGTCTCTGAGGTCCCTTCCAACCTGAGACACTCTAGGATTCTGTGATTCTATGAAGAGGAAGATGAAGAAGATGGAGATTAAGACAAAGATAATGAAGATGAAGACAATGACAATGTTGAAGGTGAAGACAGTCACGAAGGTGAAGAAGAAGGCAAAGACAAAGACAATGATGAAGATGATTGACCCACTTGACTGGAAGCCCATCCCATTCAACCCCCGCAACACACCAGCAGCCGCAGTAGACACCACGTCGCTGCTGAGCTGGTGCCACTCCAGCACGTCCCTCGCCTGGGACATGCCTTCCTTTTGGGACGCCTGAAATTCCGCGCTCACCCCTGCAACACTCCTGACCTGCTCTGGCTTCTGCTGATGGTGACAGTGGGGACCTGGGTGCTGGTGGGAGCTCCCCTGGGGCAGGAGAGCCAGGCGCTGGCTCCTGCGTGTCGGACTCTGCCCGGTGTGAAATACGTGGAGACCCAAGGGCTGCCCTGGGGTGCAACTGCTCGTGGGGACAGGGCGAGGCTGTGACAAAGCAGAAATCACCCTTCCTGTGCCACAGACTGTCCCCGCCTCGCTGGCAGTCCTGTCTGCCATCCGGCACCAAAACCTCTGCTCCTGGTGGAAAATCACTCATTATCAGGGAAAAAAATCGTGGCAAAGGAAGGCTTCCCCTAGGGCCAGGTCGTTAATTTTCTAATTTTTCATGCATTTGGGTTTATTCCCAAGACGGAGGGCAGGGACTGTCCTCAGCAGTGCTGTGACCTGCTGTGACGGTGTGAAAATACCCAACAAAATCCTGAGTTTCCTCCATCTGAGTTCAGGCCTGGCTTTTCACTGTTTACCTTCCCTTCCCTCATCCTCCCTCTCACTCTGTGCTAAGCAGCACCTTGGGCACAGCTCACCCTAAATACCTGCAATGGCCGGGGTGTTCCCCAGGCCACACTCCTGCCACACTCACCCCAAGCTCACATATGGTGAAAAGCAGCAGCAAATCCTCCCTGAATCCCTCTCTCTCCACAACATCTCAACCCTGCTCACCAAAGCTGGCCAGTGTCTGCGTGCCCTGGAATCATGGAATCACAGAATCATTAAGGCTGGGAAAGACCTCTAAGATCATCAAGT
>NW_009718994.1:4069-15064 GCF_000703405.1 Apaloderma vittatum | reverse complement strand
CATCATGTTCTGGCAGGGCTGGCCCGTAGCATCATGTCCCTCTCCCCCTCCCCGGCCAGGAGGGCTGGGTGGGGGTTCTTTCCCAGAAGGGGCTCCCAGGAACCGGAGCGCTGCTGTCTGCACGGGGACCCACAGCACGGCTCGTTTTACAAGTTATTCTTAGATTGCCACTGACTTCATCTCCTCATTCCCAACAACGACACAACGGAGCCAAAGGCGAGGGGGGCACCGGGAAGTCACCAGGGGCCTCCTGTGCCTGCAGAGGTGAGCAAGAGCTGCCACAGGGCTCTCCAGCGGGACGAGGAGCTGGCTACAGGGGTGGTCACCCTTACAAGAGAGGGTTTTCACACCAGGTCCCACCTTCTCAGCCACCCAGGTGACCAGGAGCCGGCACTGACCAGAGCTGGCGCTGGACGCAGCCCTCGCCTCCGCTGCCAAGAGGTGATTTCACGTGGCATAAAATAAAGCTGGGAACATCAGGCGTTGTCCAGCCCTGCTCTGCCTCTGCAGCATCACACTAAAAGATGAGAACAGGGAAGACCTTCACTTCAGGAAAGCAGCAACCCAAATATTTAAAGAAAGTTAACGTCCCTAATTAGTGCTGCACGTAAACAAGCTGCCTGCAGTTTCAGCCAGCTAAATGTCAGCCCTGCGAAGATCCATTTGCTCCGTGGAAAGTTTGCGAAGAAACCAAAGATGTGATAAAACCGAGCATCTTCCCTGCACACGTGGCAGAGCTGAAGCAGACCATACCAGACGCATGCAGCCCAAATCCAGCCCCTTTCCATGCAGATACCCACCTCTTCCCCAAAAAAAGCCTCTATCCAGGGAGCCCCCACATCCTGCGGCATTGCACGCCAACACACAGCTCTTTCAGTGCCCAGCTCTGCTCTCTTGAAAAGTCAAGAGTGTTCCGAAGTCAGCACGTTTGGAGCCCGGTGGTGTTTTATTTTACCATGAAAAGTGAGCCCTCTGTAAGCTGTCGTTTAGGAATTACACAGCTGAGCCACCGAGTGCTTAATCTTCCTCACAGAAAGTGAAGAGTTTTCAATAAATGTTTACGTATTGTTGATATTAATTCACCACCGGGACAGGGGATGGAGTAGCTAATCTTCAGATCCTGTTTTTTTATTATTCTGTGCGTATTTATTTTAATGTGAGGCCTTTGCTTGGACAGCTATCCTCTAGGGGTATTATTTTTCTGTGAGAAATAATAAAAACACAGTGCTATTTTTTTCCCCAGCACCATTAAGCTCTGCAATACACAACAAATGAGAGCCACAGGCGAGGTTTTCGGGATGCAGGAGGCTCTGGATGCTGTTGAACCGACAGCAGCGATACGTTGCCGAGCTGAGCCAGCGCCAAGAGACGCAAAGAGCTCCAGGAAAGTCCTTTCCGAAGCACACGTCCAGTTTGCAAACACTGACAGGGTTTGAAAAACATATTTGCATAGCCTGTTCCTTGGAAACCTTCCGGGCAATCCATGTTTTGTATCCCAAAAGGAATGGCGGAACAACTTGAGTATCGATACAGCACGAGAGCCGCGACGAAGGGACCGCCCGAGCATCTGAAGTGCCCTGAGGGGATTTGTTAAAAAAAAATAAAATGAACGCCACTTCCTAGTTGAATTCAGAGCGCGAGCCAGCTGAGAGCGAGCGAGACTGATAAGGCAGCGTCAGATCAAAAGCAATTTCTTCAAACAGTTGGGAAATACTCCTCTCGCGTCTCGCGCTGGGAGAGCAGTCAGTACGGTGTCAGGCGGGCAAACGAGGAAAACAAAGCCACGAGCTTTTGCAGGCAACTCACGGCTTTTGTGGGCGTTCGTTTTGTGGGGACCGAGGGTTTAGGAATAACATCACCCACCAGCCAAAGCCACCCCCGTGGGGCAGGTAAAAGTGGACTTAACGGGGCACCCTGGGTCCAAAACCAGGGTGAGAGCAGGCGGGGAAGGTCTCACAGCCAAACGGCACAGGGCAGCACCCACCGGCTCCGCAGGCTCCAGCACGGACCCGCTGGCACCCACCTCGGTGCCCAACCGCATCCAGATCCCGACAGTCACCTCCCACGGGCGCTGACAGTCCCGCAGACACTTCCTCTGACAGCAGCAATTTGTCTGACCTTCAGCTAACAGCAATCTCTTCGCAGACGAGCAAGTTTTCCAAGCTCCTGGGTGGTTGCTTAAGAAAAACATCTCTGTGTGTATTTTAGCCCTGTCTGTCGATTGATTTTCATCTCGGGTCTGTTTTCCTAACAACATTTCATTTACGAGATTCCCTGTTCCACGCTCTCACCAGCACCCGTCAGCGCGAAGCCTGAGATGCTCAACTGAAAACAGCAGAGATGGGGAAAAGGAGAAATAAAGACCAGGAAGACTCAACCAGGTCCAGGCCTGGCAGTGGGTTATTAGCGATGGAGAATAACTTTTGGCAACGTTTTGCAGCACAGCCTGTGCTGGAGAGATGCTGAGCCCCTCATTTATCTTCCTCTCCGGCGAAAAAAATCTCTGGGCTTTGGGGCAGTCCCATTAGCACTTGATACGCTTAAAAATAGCACAAAGTAAATGGTGCTGCTCTGTGAAAACAACGATGCTGAGCACAACCACAGAGTTCACAGCCCGCTGCCTGCGACCGAAAATCCACAAACCAGGCGAGCCTGGAGCAAAAAAGAAAAGCGCAGCGTGTGCAGGACCCCAGGCCTGGCCAAACCCGGCTGCAGCCCAGTCCGGTTGGTATTTTCCTTGCACTCCTGATGTTACGTAGGTCTGCTTTCTGTGGTCTCCTCAGCGAGGGACAGGCTCTCCAGATGTTCTGAAGCCCTGGGACCCACCCAACACACGAGCCAGTTTGGGGACAGGGAGAAACAGGACCCAAAGCTCCCAACCCTTCCCTTCTGGCAGTCTGCTTCTCGCCCTTACAAGGAGCCAGGAGAACAGCTCCCAGATTTTTAACATGATCGTTTCTCCCAATGAATCCCATCCTGCAAGCCAGCAGGCTCCTCACTATCAACTCCTGCCCAAAGCCTAAGCGAGCAGTTCCCCGTCCTTCAAGAGAACGTTCCCGTCTCCACGGAGAGACTCCTGGGGATGGGATGGCCACTACCAGCTGTGGGAAGCTGTTGCAGTCAGCCGGGCTTATTTCTGCTCTGAATTGGCCCGGCCTGAGCTCCCAGGTGTGGGATTCACTCCGCCTGCCCACTAAACTGAGTGTCCTTCTATTAGGTTGTCTGGTTTTAACCACAAATTCTCCCTGCAGTCACCTCCCACCCTCTTGCTGGAGCAGCAAACCCCAGCAGCCTGGTGGGAGACAGCCCTCCAGACGGGCTGGTGGTGGGATTCCTCAGGGCACAAAGCGAGGACAGCAGCAAACACAATTCCTCTGCTCCACCAGTTCCCTGCTTACACCTCCCTGGGTTGCACCACTTTGGTGACCAAAGCAGAGCTCTGGGTCCTTCCCCGGGCTTTGAACTCTCGGTACAGCATCACTAACGTTTTTTTGTTCTCCTGCAGCATGCTGACCCTGAAGGCAGCCAGCAATCAATCTTTGAGGCTTCACCTCAACACAGCTCTTCCTGACAACGCCAGTTTATTCCCACATCCTGAAACCAGTATTTAACCCCTTTAATATACGCGGCAGTCTTTTTTTTCATTCCAATTTCTAACAAATACACGTGACACTGAGTCACACACCTTGCAGAAGTCACATGTGCATTACATCAATGTCATCATCTTCACCTACTCCATCTGTAAACTTACTTATAAGGTAGAGAGGTTCATGAGATCTATTCTCTGTAAGTGAATTTTCCATGTTGATTGCCACTAATTACACCAGTCTCTTTAATTTTTAGCTAATGGTCATGCTATGCACTGTATTGTTTGTCCCTGGGCTGGAAAATGTGGACACCGGGCTAAAAAACGTTTGTACCATGCCATTTACCTTCTGTTAGCACTGGTATCAAGCTCATTTTGACCCAGTCCTTCTGAACTTCCCTAATGCCCCCAAACCCACTAAAAATAAACATTAACAGCCAAAGGGCTCTTCAGCCAGATCTTTTAAAACTCTTGGATGCGAAATATCTGAACTTGCTAGCTGAAGGAGGTCTAACATTAATAGCAGCTGTTTAACATCCTCTTCGGTTACTGTTGGAGTGGAAAGTGTTTCATCATCCTCATATGATACAAATACATCATCTGGCTTTTTTCCAAATAGAAAACAGAAATATTTACTGAACAGTCCTGTCTTTTCTGTATTTTCATTGATAATTTGACCACGTCCAACTATTCATAGACCAGTAAAATTCAATTCCTTTAACTCCCAGTATATTTGAAAAACTCTATTCTTCTAAATCTTGCTGGCCACAGGCTCTTCCTTTCTTTTGCTCATCAGTGTTTGATGGGCTTGAGTTCTCAGTCCCTACTCATCACTACCAACATTTCTCTTTCCCATTGCTGTATCCTGTATATTTATTTTCTCTAATTCCCTTCATCTCTCCTTCAGGCTCCAGGAGAGCAGCCGGTGTGGGACAGAGCGGGAGGGCTCCAGGAGAACAGCCGGTGTGGGACAGAGCAGGAGGACTCCAGGAGCACCTACAGATCGGCTCCGGGCATTTATTCCTGGGCTCAAGACAGATAACCCCTTTAAGGGGTCTTCTTTAAGGACTTGATGACCCTAACAGCTTTGTTCTCCCACCCTGCGCAGTAAAGATGATACTGAAAGAGAAAACTACACACTTGAAAAAATGAGTGATGGCCTACACCCTCCCATAAAAACAGGGCCAGTCCCGTAAGCTGCTCCTCAGGGGTGGTTACAGCCTTAACCTGAAGTCTCAGATGCTGGGGTTTCCATCTGCCAGTGGCTGTTCCATAAAAAGCATCTTCCAGCATTCTCCACTCTCCATGCAAACTTTTTTTTTCCCGTTCAGTTAAACCCCGTCTTTCCATTCTCTCTAACTCTGGCGCATCTGCAGCGACCCTTCTTTGTCCTTGGCGTACCTGCAGGATGTTATTTTGCACCCAGCAAGCCAAAACTTCCACGGTTCTCCCAACCCGTCTCCAGAAAAAAAACGTCTAAAAGCCGATTGCGACATCCCCACGTACAGCTCCCGCCGGAGCGGGACCTCGCTGCGGCCCACCCCAAAAAATCTTCTGCAGCTCCAGCAGAGACCTTGGGCTTCGTACCCCAACGAGGCTCCGAGCAACGTGCCCGGCCCGGGTAGGGCTCCACAGGGCTCCGTGTGCGGGTGTTTGTTTGTGATTTTGTGAATAAGGCCGCTGAGCACGTTGAGTCCTCCCCGCGGGGATGGTGCGTTAGAGCGGATTGGCTCGCTGGTCCCCGAAGGAAACATCTGCACATTCCAGACACATTCTGTAACAGGAGTGAAACCCATCCTTGAAGTGAAATTTTACAGCCTCCACAGCGCAAAATAACGATTGCTGGCAAGGACCAGTGGAAAAGTAATGTTTAAAATATTATTACAGGGAAGCGGCTGCCAGAGCCTCAAATTAATCATTCGAACGTGTCTCTGGAGCAGAGCGGCGCGTTATGTAACGTTTGTCCAGCTCCAAGCTGGTGCCCGGTTCCTCTCCGGCCCCCGGCTCCCCTTCCTTCCGTCACGGAGAACCACGAGGGACCCAACACACTGCCACTGGCCACGGGGACAAGTTTTCCCTTCTATGAGGTGTCTTTCAAGATATTTCAGCCAGACCTGGGGGATACATTTGTTTTTTTTCCAGGTGCCCAATTTCTTCTTGTATTAAAGTCTCTCCCAGGAGAGACAAGGACAAGGGGTGTTTCTTAGTCACCTGTAAAGAGCTGTGTTTGCCACGATCTTCTACAGCAAAATGAGCACCACAGGACCTGGAGGGAGGCTTGGCTGGTTCCCATCATGGCCTGCACAGGAGGGGAAACTGGTTAAACCCTTTGGGCACTGGCTTTCAGCCAACATGAGCTGGTCCTGACGACCACGGGGCAGGTGACAGAAGAGGGACATTATCCACATGGGGTCCTCCCCCTCGCCCCACGCAGCAGCCTCGAACTCACAGGATCCAACAATGATAAAAATGCAGCTGACATTCACAAAAAAAAAAAAAAGCCTCTAAAGGAAAGCACGAACACAAACAGCGGTGGATGCAGACATATCTATGGGGGAGGAAGAAACAAAACGTTTGGCAGCCTGTACCAACAGCAGGAAGAGAAATGAAATCCCCGTTTGGTCCCCATGTGTTGCCTGATCTAGCTGAGAGGCGTCCCTGCCCAGGGCAGGGAGGTTGGACTAGATGATCTCTAAGGTCCCTCCCAGCCTAGGCCAGTCTACGGTGATGATGATGATGAAATGAGCACCTAAGGGAAACGAGTCTTGCCTACAGCGAGCAGAGCAAAGCCTGCAGGCTCTCCAGAGGGGATATTCCCTCCGCCGTAACAAGGGCAAAGCTCTATTATTCATCAGGCTGAAGATACCACGAACACAGCCAGTAACCTCGCTGATGAGGACTTCTCCACCCCTCCTAGTCCATAGCTGGGGGCAGGCAGTGTCAGGGGTGGCTTGCGAAGCGTTGGCCAAGGATTTAGGTTTGCATCTCTTCCACTTGGGAGCGTCACCGAAGTAGCCGGCAACAAATATCACCTGCATGAGTTCCTAAAGCACACCTCCTGCAATTCCCTGGCTCACTTCCACGCTCCCTGGATGTTACAACATTCTGGGTTTGAAATTAGATAGATGGACAGACAAAGAGGTATTTCGCCCCCTTTCTTCTTCAAATACATTTTTATCGAATGCAGAAACAATCTGCGACTGTTGTTTCAAATGCTTAAATATGTGTTTCATTAATGGACCCAGGCTGTGGTTCTGCAGGAGCTGCTGTGTCTCTCAGCTAAATAAAACACTTTTGGAGCCTAAATGCGTAGTTCACATTCCGGTTTCCTCTACTCAAGTGGAAAAAAAAGGCAAACCTGATTAATTAAGCGCCCTAAACCAGGTGGAGCTGTGCAGTCTGGCTGGAGGCAGAGGCGCTCTGCTGGCAGGTGGGCTGCGCCTCGGGTGGTCTCCAAGCACCACAATTCCCTCTGGAGCTTGAGGTAACAGTATTTCCACAATTCCCAAGGAGAAAGGGTTTCCAATCCACTGTTTTGTTGTAAACATCTCTAAAGAAGGGCACCATAATTCAAAGTCAGGCCCATGAATCCCGATCGGAACAGAAACACTCAGGGAATTCATTAAACAGCAACTTTAGTTGACGTTATGTGCCATAAATCATAGGGCACGGGAAAAACCCAGAGCCAGTCTGCTCTGCAACCGGACAGGCAGACAGAGAAAAGGGAAATGGTTCACAAGATAGCGAAGGACAGGCCTTTCCTTAATCCCCCACGTTCCAGTGCTGATACTGCTACAAGCTCCCCCACAGTTTTTCAAATGTGTTTGTTTGGGTTGGAGGGCTCTGCTCTGAATGATTTCGGAGTATGTTCGCTATAGATTCTTCAACATCTTCCTTCTGAAAACAAAAATATAATGAGAGCCCAATATAGACCTGCTGCTGGTTCCAGTACAAAATGCATCCGCATGTTTCTGGCATTAATAACGCGTGTGGTTGGGTTGCTTCCTTTTAGCATTAGATAGTCTTCTGTGACGCAGTCAGAATATTTCTGCTCCGAAGAAATGCCAATCTTCAGAGGCCCCAGAGTAGGTACAAAGGGAAATGAGCAGCTTGCTCGAGCCTCCGAGCTCTGCCCCCTCTAGAAGACCTTGTGAGCAGGCATGGGAAACAGTACCCCATTTGTCCCCTGCCCGAGATCTCCAGAAGAACATCTCTTTGATGTCGCGGGGAAAGAACTGACGGTTCCTTGTGCTGCTCTAGCAAGGAGGGGAAAACGGGCCTCGTAAGTCGCGCACGTAGGGTGGAAGCCACACAACGCTGCTGCTCTCTCTTGCGCTGCCTCCGCTGCCGGGATCGGCGTGTGGGCTGAGGAGCTCCTGCCATCCTCCTTGTTCTCCATCACCCAACTCATCCTGCTTGAGGTAACAAGCAGAGACGCTTCAGCAAAGAGAGCTGACCACAGGCTCCACAGGAACTGCCCGCCCCGCCCTCTCGGGACTTTAAAGGAAAAGTATGAAGATCACAGAATCACAGAATGATTTAGGTTGGAAGGGACCTCAAAGATCATCTCATCTCGTTCCAAGCCCCCTGCCATGGCAGGGACATCTCCCACTGCACCAGGCTGCTCAAGGCTCCATCCAGCCTGGCCTTGAACACTTCCAGGGACCACCCTGGGCAACCTGTGCCAGTGCCTCGCCACCCTTAGGGTAAAGAGCTTCTTCCTCAGATCTAGGCTAAACTTGCGCTTTTCCAGCTTCCACCCGTTACCCCTCATCCTATCGCTACAGACCCTTGTAACAAATCCCTCCCCACCCTCCTTGTAGCCCCTTCAGGCACGGCCAGGCTGCTATCAGGTCTCCCAGGAGCCTTCTGTCTTCCAGGCTGAACGAGCCCAACTCTCTCCGCCTGTCCTCATAGGTGCTCCAGCCCTCTGACCTCCTTTCTCTCGAGGTTCCTCCAACAGCCAGAAGCCACCACAGGAGGTTTGCTTTTGTCCCTGGCCATTCTTTATGCTGCCTCAGCAGACTCTCAGGCTCGGTGCCTGCAGACGGTGCTCCCGGCATGCTGGAGGTCCTCATCAAGCCAGATGGTGTGCCAGGCCCGGGTGCAGGTGATGAATGTTTCTGGTGCTTTTCTGGACCACTGTGCACAGCGATACAGCCGGAACGAGATGAGCCTGCGGGTTCGGAGCTCATGAGTTAAACAGGACTTGCACATCTTAACTCTCTACCCATTACTTGGAAAATTTAAACTCCAGATAGGAGAGAGCCAAAGCTTTAATAGGATCTGCCTGGGACGAATAAGTGTCTACACTTCTGCCAAATAAGAGCGGCTGATAAATCCACTGTGCAACGTATCTGGAGGTACGGGGTGGAGACCAAAGGACAGATCCCTGCAAAGAGCTCTGGAAGAAGGCTTCAGTCCAGTCATCAGCTTACCCTGGAACGACGCAGCCGACCTCGAGATAACCTGCTGTCACACCACTGCCCCCAGCTCAACTCTTCCCCTTGACCCGGACTGACCTCCACCTGTCCAGAGCAACGAACACAAGTCACCTCTGACCTCCAGCTCAGTTAAAGACCCTCCTGGGCTTGCTTCTGCTGGCTGTAACACAGCTTCTGACCTCCAGCAACTGCAGGCTCTTCCTGCTACCTGCTGCCTAGAAGGACTCATGCTGGGGAGAAGAAGGCGTGTGCTTCTTAGGGAGAACTTCTCTGCTTCCTTGGGGGACCACAGAGAAGGCTCTGACCCTTCACAACTTCCACAGCGTGGTGCCAGGCATCACCTCCTGTCCCAGCACATCCATTATCCACACCCGTACGTAAGTCTCACATGCTCTCAAGTCAAGAACACGTTATTTCCAGAGCATCTGGCTCAACTCAGCCTGGGGAAAACCTGGAGGAAATGACAGCAGCCACGCCACCGCCTACGGGAAAGAGGCTCCGAGGTCCCAGTTTGCTTCCCAGTGGAACCACAGCAGTGACAGAGCTGGTACCCGTCCCTCTCCTGGGTCTGCTTCTGCAGACTCCTTTCTCCCACCAGCTTCGGAAAAGGGATGTCTCTGCCTCAGGTTAAACACATAATGGAGACACCACTGGTCTGATTTTGCTATGAGGGAATCAGAGAAAGGGTAATTTCACTTCAGGTCATGTCAGCGATCTGCTAAAGGAAGGATCGCTACGGTGTCTGTTGCTTTCTCCCACAGGACCAACGCCTATAATCCTCTTTTTAATACATCATTATGTGGAACAAACTGTCTAGGGAAAAAACGAAAAAAAAAGGCCTTGCAACTCTTCTAATCTTCCTAATGATTTTATACCTGCAAATACTACTGGGAGGTATTCCTTTCCTGATCGCATTAAAAGCTGTCGTGTTAAACGTCTCGCCACACTTCAGCATCCTACTGTGGATTTTATTTTATTTTTTTAAACAAAGTCTGTTTTCTGGAGACTAAGCAGGGGTTTTTGCTCCGGCTGCTCCCCCATTTTTAGAAGATCTTCTAAACGCCTGCCTGGGGGATTCCAATAAGCCCTGGCACAGATCTTCCAAATAGTAGCAAAGCTAAGCAGGGTATGGCTGTTATTGTAGAGATCACTCACTGCCAGCACAAATACACAGGCTGGACCATTCAACCTTTTACAGCGGGAAAGTCACGGACAGTTGATGATTCACAATCAGCATTTTTTCTTCTACTACAGCCACCCTTTTTCTTTAATTACTCTTTCTGGCGAGCATCCCTTCCCTGCAGCTTTTGCGATGCTTTCCCCCCTCCCTCCTCGCTTTCTCAACCACACGAGCAAGCACAGGCAGGGGACATCCCAGAGCCCTCGGTTTCGTTTCTACATCTGCTCAAGCCCTGGTGAGAAGTCCCAGGCTAAGCCCGCTGGAGTTCAGCATTCGCTCTCGTACCAGACCAGAACAAGGCTGCAAAACACTCCTGAGACCTCAGAATAAGGTTGAAGTGGTTCCACGGGCCACGTCCGTGCTGGCTCTGTGCCCGGGGGTGAACCTTGGGCAGCCTGTGCTCTGTGCTGCTTTTCTCATGCAAAGCCAAGAGACCGTTTCTTTCCCCAGTCGGTGCATACAGGCACATCAAACTGTAAAAATCTGTGAAATTATCGTCTCCTCCCCATGCAGGCACGTGCTGGGGCTGGCACAGCAGCTTGGCACCCGTTGTGCACCCACCTGCCCCCCTCACTGGGCACCCCGGTTTCAAACAGCTGCAGCAAAGGAGCTAAATTGATTATTCGGCTGAAATTTTCCTCAATTTAGGTTTTCTCCAAAGTTCCCAGGCACAGATCCTCTGACAATTCACCTCAGTGACAGGCATTAACTGCTGTCTGACACCCCCAGCCAGGGCCCATCGCGCGCTTGTCAAAGCACAAACCAAGAAAGGAGAAATGAACCAT
>NW_009718994.1:0-3868 GCF_000703405.1 Apaloderma vittatum | reverse complement strand
GTGCTGGCTGAGGAGTCTCTGGGGAGCCTGATGCTTCCAGGTCCGGGCAACTGTCTTGGCCTATATCTTAATATAATGATTAAATACAAGATTACCCTATTCTTCATAAACTGAAGAAAAAAAACCCACACGGGTGATTGTGTAAGAGGGTGTCAGCGGTAAATACAAACCACCCGTAGATTCGCTTCATTTAAAACGGAAAGAAGAGCACAAACCCAGGCGAAGCCAAGCCCAACCAAAGACGGCGGCCGGAGCGCCCGCGACAGGCGGAGGCACGCGGCTCGTGGGCACCAGCCTGCTCTGCACCCCCCCAGCACCACCCCCGGCCTCTGCTCCCAGCACCGCCGAGGCTGGAAGGCTCCCAAGAGCAGGTTTGGCACAGCACAAACTTGTAAATTCGGTCTGATCCCTTCTTAGGCTCCATACGGAGACTCTGGAGGGTTTCAGTAAACATCCTCCATAATCCTTGGACACCGCAGCAACGTCAAGAAGTATCACATTCATAACTCAGACCTTACATCAGCTCTGCTGGCAGAAAGAGCGTTTGCCCGGATCTCGAGGCACACCGAGCCTACGCCCACATCATCATTTCTCAGGATTTATAGTAGACACCAAGCTGAGCTGTATCTTTGGTCTCATGTTAAATCACCTTCTTGCCAAGGCTAAAAATTGCTCCGTGGTGTAATCACAAACTGAGGCAGAAGAGCAAAATAACATATTTCATTCCTGTATATTAAGGAGCTACGTTTCCATAGCACCCCTCTTCCTCTGGGATCCAAAAGGACGTTACCAACCTAACTCACTGAAGCACGCTCTGTGCACAGGGATTATGTAAACCACGGGCAGCCACTGCTCTTCAAGGGTGCAATCCAGCCTTAAAGAGGAGTTTAAAACGGAACAAAAGAATTGCCAGTGCACTAGGATAGGGATGCCACCGAGCAAGAAGTGAACCCTCCGTCGTGCTGCTGATGTAAAGGCTGGTCGATTCTGACCCACCTGCAGATCTGTCAGAGGAGAGGTGCTGCTTTCTGCCGACAAGACTAAGTCCACATCTCTCTGGGACAGAGACAAATGCTGGAGCTGCCTCTCTTCGGGGCAGCACATCCATGTCATCCCCAGCAGACTGCCGGGCACCTCACATGTGCCTGGGAGGGCAGAGCTGCTGCGAACGTGGCTTTGCAGCAGATGGGGAAACCACGGCCCGGGCACCCGCGGTCAGCAAAGGTCCTGCGTCAGGCACTAGAAGACAAAACCAGTCCCTTATTCGGCCAAGCCGCGCTGGGATGGCTGCCCAGTCATGCCTATTCAAAGAGCAGCAGCCCACGCTGACTGCGCCCCAGCGGCGCTCTGCGCTGCGTCCCAGGGTTCGGGAAGATAAGGACCCCGTGCTTTCCCCAGGAAGTACTCTCTGTGTCCCACTTGATCCCTTGGAAGGCTATCAAAGAGCTAGTGTCCCTCAAAAGAAAAGAAAATGAGGAGCACGTAGGGATTCTAAGTCTGTCAGCGAATGAAGAGAGATTTCAGAGAGGCAGAGGGGCCGGGGAGGGCGCGAGGCAGAGCCCCCCAGTCCCTGCACACGTCTGAGCTCGAGGCAGACGGAGCTACAGACCGCCTGCGCTCCGTCCTTCCTCTCCAACATTTTCCACACCCTCCTGCCAAGAAAACTCAGAGAGCTGCCTGCCATGTCTGGCAAATGCTTCCCACCGCCGAGTCCTCCCCGTTCGCGCACACACACACACGGAGGGACGTGCGCCAGGGCAAGCTGCGGCTCTGCTGCTCAGAGATGTGGCAAAGCTCTGTCCTCGCTCCTCATCGAGGGGCTGAGACTCTTCTGATGGCCTCAAAAGGAGAGACTTGGGGAGAGCGAGGGCCGACCCTGAAGTTTATTAGGCATTTTGGGTCCTTCACAGGCAGGCCAGCTTCCTTTACAGCAGCCGCAGCAAGGGAGGGCAAGGCACTCAAAATGAGATACCCGTGACTTGCCCACGCTCAGGCCTGGGTTGTAAATGCCTGTGCATTTGTATTTTTATTTGTATTTTTGGATTTGTATTTTTATTACATTTGGATCAACGGTTATAAAAGTTTTGCAAAGCTACCTAAGTTCCGGCTCCCACATCCAGCATAATTTGAGCAAATAAAAATTTGCATCTCTGTCTCATGCATTCGGGGTGCTTTTTTTTTTCCCAATTTCCTAGTGTGTGAAATAGGAGGAGCAATAAAATCAGATCCTTAGAAACAAATGACAATCGTCCAACAGAGTAAAAAAAAAATCCCAACACCGTCCCAGGCTGCTCATGCCACAGCTACTACATGCATGGCTGCTTACACAGGTAGAACAGGCTCCAAGTCCGGACTTCCTCACTTTTATGGGCTTAAATTGGATCCCACTAGGTGTTTAAGGCAACTGTTGAACTGCTAACACATTCTGCAGCATGACTAACACCAACTGCGTTATTTTTCATTCTCATTTGGCTTCTCATTCTTTTTTTGGCTCCATCTGCCTGTCACAGCAGACAGGAGAGCCAAACAGAGCAGCAGAGTAATAGGTGAGTGTTAAACACTGTGCTGGATCTGCACAGAGCAGGGCCAAGAGTTCACCAGCAAATCTGTGATTGAAGAGGGGCAGGGACAAGCTGCTGCGTCCCCTGACTCGGTGAGAACACGAGAAGTGTTGTGCTTTCAGACAAAGGGCAGCTGGGGCAGGGTAGGAGAGAACAGCAGAAGGAAAAAGATGAAGAGCTACGAGTCACTGCTACAGAAGTTAGAGAAAGGTGACTCTCCCCAGGGGAGTGCTTAGGAAACATCCCGTGGAACCAGCACTTTTCCCTACGAGGGAAAGTCTTTCACAACCAGATGACTCTGAACTGTGGATTCGGGTGATTTCAGAATTCTCCTCTCCCTCCTCTTGCCAGACTGTGGCTTCATTTTAATGGAGGAGCCAAACTGGGTTGGGAACATCACTAATGGAATGGAGGGAAATGGGAGAGACTTCCCAAGAAATGCAACCACAGAGCTGGTTCCAGGAGCCCCTCCCTGCACAACAGCAGCTCCCAGAGGATCCTGGACACAGCCAGTCGGTTCATCCTACCTGGGACCTTAAAAGTCTCAAAAAAAGCCGTGCAAGAAACTGTGAGCAAATTAAATCCATCCTTTTCTTGTAAGAATCTACCGTTCCCGATGTGAAAACAGCCCCAGTGGTACAACTGCCGGCTCAGAGGTGAGGTACAGAACTTGAGCAAGATCTCCCCATCTAATGGCATTTGTACTCTTCGACAAATCTTCTTCAGTTCAACATATCATCAAACACACTTTAAAACTCTCCCGCTGCTCTCTGTCTACTGAGATTCCACGTGGGGAGTCCGGGTAACTTACGGTGAGCAATTAGGGGTTGTAGTTTCAAATTGGAAACAATCAGCTACACAAGCGATCCGTCAATGTCTATTATGTGCAGACACCCCAGGGGCTGGCACGAGCCCGTAGACTTGGCACCCCCCGGCTCACACGCTCTACCGGCACAGGAAAGTCTCAATCTGTTCTACTGATGTACTCCTGGCGTGGCCTTTCAGCACTGTGGTCTTTGCTACGAGGTGGATCACTATCAGGTTCCAAATCACCATTTTTCACCAGAGTCCTGAGAAAGTACGAGAAAAATACGAGAGCCCTGTCAAACACGTGGAGAAGGTGAGGCTGGAAGAATGGGAGAGGCCTCTGAAAACAAAGAGTCTTGGAGGAACTGGCCCTTCCCATTAAATCCTTCACTTGAATTTGGCGCTGCCCACTAAATACACCCTGAACCTGAATCACAGTCACACCTCCTGGGTTCCGAGGAAGACAAGTGGTCAGGTGGGGGTCGGGCTCTTCTCCTGGG
>NW_009718993.1:15988-17528 GCF_000703405.1 Apaloderma vittatum | reverse complement strand
GAAGGAAAAGAAGGAAGAGAAGGAAGGAAGAGAAGAAGGAAAAGAAGAAGGAAGAGAAGAAGGAAGAGAAGAAGGAAGAGAAGAAAAAGAAGAAGGAAAAGAAGGAAGAGAAGAAGGGAAAAGAAGGAGGAGAAGGAAGGAAAAGAAGGAAGAGAAGGAAGGAAAAGAAGGAAGAGAAGAAAGGAAAAGAAAGAAGAGAAGGAAGGAAAAGGGAGGAAAAGACAGAGGAGAAGAAAGGAAAAGAAGGAAGAGAAGGAAGGAAAAGGAAGGAAGAGAAGGAAGAGAAGGAAGAGAAGGAAGAGAAGGAAGAGAAGGAAAAGAGAGAGATGGGGAAGGAAGAGAGAAAAGAAAGAGAAGAAAGGAAGAAAGAGGAAGAGAGAGAGGAGGAAGAGGAGGAAGAACAGAAGAGGAGCAAGAAAGGGGAGGAAGAACGCAGCGGGAGGCCAGCAGACCCACCCAGCCGTGCCAGAGGAAGGGAGGGCAAGGGGCTCCACGCGGGGTGCAGCCCCCACCGCGGGGTGCTGGGGCCATTAGGGTGGGAGCTGCCGGGGAAGAGCGCCCACGTTTGCTCCCCAGCCCCTGCGGGAGGGCGAGCAGGAGGAGGAGGAGGGCGGTGAGCCCCGTCCCAGCTTTCTAGGACAAGGCAGGAGGGACAGGCTCGGTGTTTGGCTGCCCTGTCCCTGGGGAACCGGTGACTCCCTTTATTTAGAAGCGGCTCCCCGCAACCTCGTTTCTGCCGGGGAGGGGAAGCGAGGCACACATCCCAGCTGCCGGCATCATCACACTGGCAGGCAGAGCTATGCTTTCTGCTTTTATTCAATTAATGCAGCAATCTATACAAGAAAAAAAAAAAAAACAAACCAATAATGAAACCATGAAATTCCAAACCCTGACAGTGAAGAACCAAATTCTTCCTAAGAATCAACCAGAATTAAAAGATTCCCCCCGCGTCAGACTGTACATAAAATAATCTCTGCCCCATTTACAGCGTTTCACACAGTACTTCTCGTATCTCAAACTTCAGAACTGTACAACTTTGTTACAAACCACGCTTTTTCCTAGGAAAAGCTTACGGAAAAAAATATTGCCACTTTCTTTTTTATTTTCTTTTTTATTTTTTAGTCGTAACAACAAAAAAATTAGAATCTTTTAAAAAAAATAAAATAAAAATTAAAGTCAGCCAGAACTTGTAAGTGTGGGCAGGGGCACGGGAAGGAGCAGAGACACGCTTCTCGGCTGAACATTTCTCCTCCCGACCGGGAAAGGGAACACTTTTGGCAGATAAAAGACTATTTTGCCGCTGGTGGGGTCCACACCCCGGCATTTCCCACCGCCTCGAGCCCTTCTCAAAGCGCGACAACTGTTTTGACCCCCAGGGCTCAGACCACGAAGCGGCAACAGGTACCAGCAGCACCGAAAGCCACTGAGCCGAGCCCTCACGCCAGGAGAATTCGGCTGGTGCTGGTGCGGGCATCGCAGCTCTCGCCTGACCAACAGCTGGATGAGGGTTCGGCAGATGTGGAGCCAGATGTGGGAAGGC
>NW_009718993.1:15537-15967 GCF_000703405.1 Apaloderma vittatum | reverse complement strand
CCCCCCCCTGGGGCCGGCTCCCCCCTCACTGCGGCAAACAGCCTCTCCTCCTCTTCCTATGGACACACCGAGCCCACGCGACCGACGCCAAGAGTATTAATTCAGCCGCTGAGTCTTCTCGAGACAGTAACAAACCCCAATTCCTCCTGATCTTTGCAGAAAGGCAGGGACCAACCCCACCTTCCTCCCCCTTCCTTGGGAAAGACATGCCTCATGGTCTGGGTGCACGGGATCGTCATGCTGGATGTAGCCTTATTCCCGGTTTCGGGCTGAGCGGGTTACACGAACGATGCACTGCAGGCGGATGGAGAGGCTGGATCGTACAAGACACAACAAAGCCGACAGGGTCAGGGCTGCGCACGAGCCCGGCCCACGGAGCAGATGGGGAGAAGTTTTGCCCCGAAACAGAGCTCAGCACCCTCCATCCTCT
>NW_009718993.1:9807-15517 GCF_000703405.1 Apaloderma vittatum | reverse complement strand
CGAAGCCCGCAGGCGGCCCGACACAGCCAGCGACAGCGCACATGGAGAGGCATCACCAGTATTTTTAAGCCACAGTATTACCAGACAGGTGACAGTAAGGGATGGAGACATCTGGATGCACATGAAAAAAAATGCATCTTCTGGTTTCAAATCAAGGTTTCACTCCGATGTTGTTCAGTGCAAAAGAGTTAAAAAACCATGTTATCTACACATGTACATCCGTGTGTATAGAAAATGTCCGTACAAGCGGGGAAGACGGCCTGCCTGCGCGCTGGGGACTCCTCGCCCAAGCGATGCTACGGGTCAGACCGGTTGTGTCCCCCCTCTTGCTTCCAGTCGGGTTGAAAACCAAGCGCACACGAGAACTGATGGTGGCTGGGGCGGGGAAGCGGGGGGTGGCGGGGGAGCCGCTCCTGTGAGGAGCTTCTCCTGGTTCCTCCAGCTGCAGCTGTCAGCTCAGACCCACGGCACGGACACGGGGCAGGGAGGAAGGAAGGAAGGGATAGCTCCCAACCGCAGCACGCTGGAACGCGGAAACAAACCCGGAGGAGAAAGATACCTGCACGTGTACAGACTGCACGAGGACCGGGATGAGGTGATGGTCAGTGCACAGCTAGAGGCAAGATCTCAGGTTGTTTCGTTCAGCCTTCGGCAGAGATAGAGCCAACGCCTCATCCCATGGGAGCCCTGCTCTGCCAAGACGCCTCCAGCTTCATTTTGAGTTGGAACACCAGGGCACAGCACCCCTGTGGCAGAGGCAGGTCTAAAATCGGGAAGGAGCGGGCCCCACGGAGCCGAGACCTCTGGCAGCCACCCCTGCCACCGGCAGCAGAGCCCGACACCACCGAGGGGACGGGGCACATCCAGGATGAATCCAGAAAGGCAAACAGCCACGGCCAGGCAACCCTGCTATCTAGCAGGTCTTCAGCTTGCTGGAGATGTTTGCGCCAGCCATAAGGAGAAGGAGGGATCGCTGCTCCCTGCGTGGTTTTGCTGGTGGGAATACTAAGCTTTTCAAAACAGGGGGTTCATAGCCAAGAGCTGGCCCAGATGCTCTGCACAAAGGCGGGAGGGTGAGGAACACCGTTTCAGCATGGTCTGAAAACGGCTTTCGGAAGCAGAAGCCTGAACTTTCAGATCCCTGGGCAGACAAGACAGGTTCCTCGAAAGGTTGGCCGTGAGGTCCATACCTCTTCATCGAGCCAGCGGGGGCTCTCACCAGGAAAGCAATCGGATAAAGAGAATTGGAGCCAGGAACCTCAGCTACGACCACCCTACTGAAGGTGACGGGAATTTCCTCTGACTGCTAGATCCAGCCCAAGCAGTGACCCCAACAATGGGTGAGCGGCAGGAGCTGCAGAAGTCGGCAAGAAAGGAAAAGGACACCGAGACCCAGATGTCAGGAAATGTGCTCGATCGCCAAGGAATGGCGCTCCAGGGAACAATGCCCGTGTTTTGTGGGGTTTTTGTTGCTTTTTTTTTTTTCTTTTTCCACTGGGAGCCCCTCAAGACAGCAGCAAACGGGTTTCAAAATATATTACATCTTTTTATTGCCAAGCGTGCAGACCATGAAGTGTGTGGGGGGACACAACACTAAGAAAAACTACAATTTGAGAGAGGGCAAAGCAGTAAAAATTTAAAAATAAGACTACTCCTTACAACTGCCAACATTGGGGTTCAAAGAATCAACTGGAGGAAGTTTCTTAAAAGTACGGTTCTAAATATGGTGTTAGGGCCCCAAACTTTGAAAATGCTGAGGCGTCGGTCTGGGCTAACGCGAACCGGGTGGAAGAAGAGGCAACAGAAGATTTTTGTTGGCATTTTCTGTAGCAACCAGAAACTCCCCACATACAATACAGGCAGGAATAAGCCCGGAGGATGCAGACGGCTGCCGCAGCGCTAGAGCTGCTGAATGCCCTGAACCGGGGCCAAACTAGAACCCTTGCAGCGTCCCCACTCCCAGAACCAGCCTTGGAGGAGACGGAGCACAGCCCGGTCCTGCTCTGGCAGAGCGCAGCCAGTCCCTGGGCACGGGACGCTGCATCACCTCAACTTTCTCCACCAAAAAGGGGCAGGGGGCCACGAGCCAGGCCCCCAGGCAGCAGAGGAGAGCTCTTCTCCAGGGATCCCCAAGGCAAACATCCTCACAGACACAGCGTCTCTCCCACTCCTCTTTGCTATCTTCAGCTCTGGGAAGCAGCACGGACTCAATGTGATCGCTCGCTTGGCAAACCCGGGGCTCCAATATGGACCTCGGGCGAATGCTGGGCCAGCCTCGGCAAAGCCAGCCACATTTCCTTCTTTTCTCAACGAAAATATACCCCTTGTCAGACCAGCACTGAGAAACCAGAGCTCAAGTACATTCTTCTGAGAGAGAGCAGCACAGCGAGCCCGTGCTGGCTTGGGAAAGGAAACCTACGGTATTTAAAACTGGTACTAAAGTGCAACAAAAATGTCCTAAACCCTTTGAAATCAATTGCAGTAAGAGGGGTCTGCAAAGCTTCAAACTTCCAGTTACTGCAGGGCACCCTTAAAACAAACCCAACAACAATTAGGTACGAGCAGACCAAGGAGCCCTTTGGTGAAGCAAGGAATACCAGGGGCCACCACAGAGAGTTTCAGCCCCTGGGGTCAAACATCATACTTAGAACATTTGGAAAGGAAGAAAGTTAAAGCAGAAAACAAAAATACAACTCTTGAATCTTGCGCAATGAAACAGTTAAACTTTTTTTGGTGTTTTCAAAAGAAATCCCAACAAACAGCCTGGCATAACTTTATCTGCTTCCTAAGGGAGAGATGCCTGTTTGACCCATGACTCAGGACACCACGTGCACTGGACATGTTCCATCCTTACATATGTCTCAGCATTCCTCCATTCATTAAAAAAAAAAACAAAACCCAAATCGCTAGATCCTTCCTGTTTACTCTTCAGCCTGAAAGGAAAAACCAAAACTGAAGCTAGATGGAAGATAGCCAGAGGGAGGAGAAAGTTTTCACAGACTGGAGGCCAATCTCATCAGCTCCGTGAGCCTGGGAAGTGCAATCCTCAGTGTCGCCTCATTTTAACTTTCCTGGCTGGGCTGCCATCCTCCTCTTCCTCATCACAGTCTTCCGTGTACTCGTAAGACCTTCGCCAATAGTTCTCAGAGCTGAAGTTGCTCCGTCTCCTATGTTTTGGTAAGAGGACTGAGCGCCTGTTCTCCTCTTTATCCATTTCTAGAATCCGTGGCCTATGGAGAGAGAGAAAGAGGGAATGAGAGCGCATCCGCGACAGGATTTAAAAGTTCACTTGTCTGGCTCTACCTGCGGTTTTACATTCTTTCAGCGATACGACTGACTGCTTCCACATCACTCGCCCAGGACCGGGGACTCGGCAGCGTTACACCTCCTCATGGGGAGGCTGAGAACTTTGCTTGCAAACTTTGAGGAAGTCTTTCCTCTTCCCAAAGCAAGTTTTGGTCTTTACCTCCACCAGGAATGCTTCCAAACAGCCCAGTGACCTCTTTTTTAAGCGCAGCCTGTGGCCCCAAGAAACATCCCTTGGGCAGAGGGGTCTGCCCCTCCTACAACAGGACTTGCAGTGGAGCTGAGGTCCTTTTTAAGCTGCCAGGTGGTACAGGACCAAATCACGGCTCCAAACAGCTTTGTCCCACTGCTAGTTCTCTCAAAATATTAGTATAATTTCTCCAAAGCTGCGTCTGCTCTCACCTGTGATCACTTTGTACCTGGGGGCTGTGCAGAGCACTTATTTATCCTGGGTGGCAAGTGCCGAGCTGCTTTAAGAGATACCTCTATCTGCTCTCTGTGCTATTTACCCACATTACACTGGAGTCTTTGAGACCAAAGAAAGAGAAAAACATGTTTTGGTACCCATCTGCTGCAGGGGGCTGTGCAATCCCCTCTACACCCCCCAACCTGATGAGGTCACATCAGGCTGAAAAACAGCTCCCGCGGATCTGCAGATTTGTCTTGCGTGATTGCTTCTCTGCTCATCCACCGGCTCACTGCGTGCTCAGAGGAAAGCCTCTGTCTGCAGGCCGGCTTCTCTTCTCCATCTATCTTCCCAGGCAATCTGGGTCCAGGTGAATGAACATCGCGCACAAACAAGCCACCCCCGCCCTCCTCCCTTCGGGACAGGTTGAAACACGGGCTGGGACCGCAGAGCAGCCAAGCGCCAGGAGTGAGCCAACTTTTGGGTTTAACACAACGTGAAGAGAATGCCGGCTCAATCCTCGAGAAGCTTTGGAATTGGAGAACACCGGGAATATTGCGGGACAGCTGGCAGACTGGCTGTCACGCATGGTCACCAGTACGTTCGCACAGAGCGAGGTGGTGTTTAAGGTGCTGCAGAGCTCAAGCTGTCTGAACCCTCAGCAGGGAGCTCCCCTGAAGGTCAGGCTTAAGCGCTCACACAGTCTGGTAGCACGCAAAAAAAAAAATACACACCCGCAGCTGTGGAACCAAAACAGGTCCGAGAAGCTTCTCAAGGCAGCCTTCACCCTTCGCAGATAGCAAAACCTCACGTTCTCTCCCAAGATTGCTTTCACAATACAGCTGAACGCAGCTGCACAGGTTGCTTGGCAATAGAGGTCAAAAATAATTAGCTGCAGGGAAACTATTGTTCTGAATGACTGCATTACCAAGACCCAGCCAAATCTATTGCTTCTTCATTATGCCACTCACAGGATAAACAATGTAAGCTGCTTACAGCCAGAGCTTAGCCTCCGCAAACCTAGGAGGAACACATAAAGAACCTCATTCTGATTAAAACAGATCTGTACGCCGCAGAAAGCACCCGGGAGGTGCAAATTAGGATGTTTTTAAGCGTGCTGTGCAGTCTCTCTTGTCAGAGGCCAGAACCTCAGACGTGCACCCACCTAGAGATACCATCCAAAACACGGCTCTTAGGAGAACGTCATCCTACCTGTGAGCAGCGTCAGGATCTGCTTTGCGATGGGACCGCTTTGGTTTCAGGATCTGGTCCCGGTTGCTTCCCGACAGACGGTCAGAGTTATAACCTGGTGGCAACACAGAGCTACTCAGGGATTTTGTTTCCAATCGAGGTGCATCTAGTCTTGTTCTGCAAATATTTAAAGAGAAGAGAATTTGCAAGGAGTTTCCACAGAACTGCTAGTATGCCGCAGCAGACGTTTGGCCTAGATGTGGTGAAGCGGAACCCTCAAACGCAGCCACGCAGCTCAGGAAGATGGTTAGGACTATCAGGCTCAGCAGCAGAACAAGCCACAGCTTTCTGGTACTTGCAGCTTCAGCTTTACCCTTCACTGCCTTGCTTAGAGCGGAGAGGAAGGGTTAGGGACCCATGGAGTGAGGTGAACATAAATGGTGCTGGGCTCACTGCAACCCCAGTTACAGGATGCAGAGTAGAGGTGCTGGAGCCCCTGTGAAATCACAGCGACTTGTCGATAACTCACGGCTCCGGTTAAGACACCAGGGAGATGCCCTAAGAAATTCGTCATCGCTTACAACAGTAATAACTGCTTCTAGCTGGAAACTCCCTACTGTCTCAACATCTGGTGGGGCCACGCATTTCTCAGCTTGACTAAGAGGTTTAAAGAGTCGAAGCACAAGTCAGGAGAAGGTCTAGAAGCTGCACCACTTTCCTCCCAGCAGCGCGGCTACGCCGGAGAGCACGCACAGCTCATCCTAGAGCAGAACTGTCGCTGGCCCAGGTGTGACTGTAGCTCCACAC
>NW_009718993.1:1044-9776 GCF_000703405.1 Apaloderma vittatum | reverse complement strand
GCAGGAATGAAAAATCAACGGCCCAGCATCTTATCACGGCTCTGTCACCATCTCCAAGCACAGCACAGTTACCAGTCTCAACTTACAAGCTCTGCAAAAGCTTGTTTTGAAACACAGACTGAAATCCAAGAACAGGCAAAAAACCCACAACACTAAAAGGTCGTGCCGATGCTCCAAAGGCACCGATTTCAGAGGGACGCAAGCCAGTTCCCATAAGGAAGGGCACCCTAATATTGTTGCTGCAGCCTGTCTCCCTTCTTGGGATTAGGGGTGAATACAGAAAGGATGTGGGTGAAAGACGGGGGAGAATCACTACTTGCTCCCTTGTGCTGAACTTTAGCTCCTATGGGAGGTTCCTAGAGGACAATCCCAACCTAAACCCCTCTTAGGAAGCACATCCAGCTGCCAAGTTTCCTCTCCGTCATTGGGGAGAACCTCTTCAGTTTAACCAGGGTGGTGTCAGGCTGGCACACACGGAGCTGGGCACGGATGCCCAAGTCAGCCCAGCGTGCCAGAAACAAGGACCGCTTCCGCAGGCAGCTGCCAGGCTGGAGCCAGCGTGAGTCCACAATGCCGTCGTCCTGAGCTGTTCTCAGCTCCAGGACTGGACCCAGTCCAGCTCCAACACCAAAGGCACTGCAGATCCTGCCCTGGACAAGTTCGGTGGTTTAAATACCTCTTAAATACAACAGCAACTAAGGGCTCACAATTAAAACAAACTAACCACCAAATATACCGAAAGGGCAAGCGAACACGAGCCAGGCTTTTTCTGTCCACAAAGCACCACAGGTATGAGCTGCAGGAGTAGGTACGAGCAGACGTTTTGTGAAAACAGAGAGCCAATTACCAAAGTTCAAGTTAAATAACTCCCTGACGTACCTGCTTATGAAGCGCTTACAAAGCACGAGCCCTCTAAAACGACTTTTAAGACCCGCTTCAGTAGGTCTCATTTCCATCCCCCGCCTCTCGCAGCATCTTGCGAAATCGAGAGCATCGTTCCTTCCCCCGCCAGCTTCTTGCTCAAAGCACTTCCAAACCTTGCCGGCTCCCCACAGTCCTGCGCTCCGATACGCAGGAAACGCTGAAAATATCATCACGCTACAGCAGCGAAGTGTTTATGACCTACTTGGTAACCACACCGCTCTCCAGCATCCTGCACAACCCAGCAGCTCCGGCTCGCGCAGCCCTGTGCCGCTGCCAACACGAGCCGTCTCTAGAACCACGCGCTCGGAGCAGAGGCAAGAGCAGATCCAGACTCACGGGGCCCGAAAGGCTCTGAGAGCGTGTTCAGAGCTCAGCATCCCAGCTGTGGCAGAGTTTATATCACTCCATGACCTGACTGAGCTGGAAAACTCGAGGCTGATTCTCACCACAAAACGAGGAAGGGGAGTTTTACAGAGCCACCGGGTGCTCCCAGACGGCTCGCGGGCTACCAACGGCAGGAGCTGTTTGCCCGGTTGCATAACACGTTATTTCAGACTGCACCAAGTCGCGTGATCCAGGACGAGGGAACAGCATTCGCCGCAGCGCTACACACGCCGCAGGGCTGCAAGCGCAGACAAAGGTCAGCACGGCCGCACCGCGCGTGCAGGACTCGGCAAGGAGACGGCCACCGTCACAAGGGATAAGCAGCAATTAATAAGCTCTATTTGGCAGCAATCAGAGCGCACCCTTTGGCAAACAGGCAATTGCCATGTATTCACCAGGGCTGCTGAGCTCTACGGAGATTACACAGAAATAATTACCAGGGGGTTTCCACTTTGCTCAAGAGAAAAAATCCTGTTGTGGTTTCATTCAGCCTGCCAGCTACGTCGGCCCATCGCTGTCTGCCTCTGACTGGGCAGAGACGCTTCTGCTCTAAAGCTACGCAAGCCAGGCCTCCAAAATCAGGGGAAGGCAGAAGGATGCACTGCCACGGGAGGATGGAGCAGCTCCTCTGCAAGGAGCTAAAGGCTTTGTTTGGCAGCCATGCTCCAGGCCAGCCTGGCACATCTCAGCCAGGAAGATGCTTCCCCAGTTGCGCTTTAAGGACAGGCCAGACCAAATTAACTCAACACCCTCAGCTCACAGAGGCTGGCAAAAGAAAGAGGTAGAGCCAGTTCACACAAGTAGGTTAGGTATCGGTGCCAGTTTGGGCAGCTTGAGTTCATTTAGTGGAGTCTGTCTTTTTTAGGGTGCTGCCCCACAGCCTAGGGCAGGCGGCTTCTCCATCCCAAAGCCCAACTAAAGCAGCTACAGGATTTGGAGATGCCTTCTGCTGGCAATCACCAGCACTCACGTTGCTTTTCATTGGCAGCTGTGTGAACTTAACAGCCTTTTAGGTCTTGCCTCTCTCGCCTTAAACCTCGCGCAGCCACAACCAGCTATCAGGTGGTTCGGTTACAATCTTTCTGCACCCCACTCTAGCACCTGCCACGTCTCCTCCTGTCTCCCCAGGTCTGCGCTAATTTTGCCTGTCTGACACCTCAGGGCTGCTGTTTTTCCTGCCCTCATTTCACAGGTCTCTCTAACCAGATGTCCGACTCCACTCCATTGGCTTTGTGCCGTTATCTTCATGATGTTGCCAGGCTTATTTTGAAACCAAGCAAGCTGGCAGAAAGCTAGGTCTGCACCTAGACCGCTTGCCTGCTAGCCTTATGCCAGCCTTGGCCACAACTGCAGCCCTGCCACCAGTGCCCACGCTTTTGGCTGGGTTTACAGGACTCAAATTGTGCATTTGCACTTGGAAAAAGATTTCCTGACAGCGGAATTGCTGCTAACACCTTCTAAGCAACATGGGTCAGCATGTGGCAATCACATTTTTTGGTGTCCTTGTAGAAGGAACTGATGAGGAAGGATATTTCTGGGTGCAAAAAGGAAAAAAAAAAAGTTATGCTGAGGGAGTTTGGGGTGGGGTTGGTTTATTATTTTCTCCATTTTCTTAAGAGCTTTAGTTTCAAGCACTGGTTAATAAAATGCCATCAAGACAGCGTATCCTCTACCACAACTCACAGAGCTTGGCTTCCCAACACCAGCTCAAAGGACAAGCTCTGTAAACCCATCACTAAACTCACTGCATCCATTTCCCTCCGAAAGCCAGCATCTTCCTCTCCCTAGAAATGAAAGCCATGCTAGCCAAAAAACTTCATCTGCTTCATAGCATATTCTCCATCGCAAGCATCACCTTCAAAGGACCATGTAGGTAATTCACACCTGTGGTATCTTATGATCAGACACCTGAAGACAGAGCCCAAACCAAGAGAGTCCAAAATCCTGGCTGTTTGGAGTTGGGCAGCCAGTGCAAGCCAGGTGTTTGGACACGAAGAGGGCTTGCAAACCCAGACATGACAACGAAGTGCTGCTGCATGGAGCCAAAAAGTGATTAACTCTGCGGTAACGAGTTCCACCTACTTCCAGCAGGCCAGCGATGGGTACGGCAAGAGACAAGCAAACATTAGAGTGACATCTAATCAAGATGTAAGATCAAGCCAGCAAATTAACAAGCAAGACAGTTTTCCGGTGTTTCTTTCAAAGCACCTTCGGAAAGATGACAACACCGCATCCAAGTTTATCTTACTGTCCGGAGGGCTTCAACACTTACTTTCGAAGGATGATGACAGCTCTTCTCTCCTTGATGTCCTGTGGTCGAATACAGTGTGTAATTTCATCAGCTGCATATCCACTGACAATAAAAACAAAAAGCCACCGTGAGAAAGATGACAGGCAGAAGCAGAAAGCAGATGCTGGCCTCAACAATTCAGTTTGGCCAGTCATTTCCTAACTTCCACCACAAATTCCTCCTCCAAACACCATTCCCCAGGCCCGCTGAAGCTGGAAAGGAAGAAACTTCGGGAAAGAATTTTTTAGCATAAACCATAGGAAACCCTCACCTGGCACAACACTGTAAAACAAGTCATGGAGAAAATGAGGTTTTAGAGTATAAATTCAGCCTATTCATTATCATGAAATTACAAAGGGGGAGTGAGGGTGGAATCAGCACGTTGCTCCAAAACATCTTCTCATGCATATCCCTGAGAAAAGCCATCTCTGACGGCCGAGGCACACAGCACAGCCAGACACGAACACTGGAGTCACTGAGATTTGTTAGTTGAGGAGGGGGAGCAGCGGCGGTAAGAGCTGAGATTCTCACCTCCCTCTGCCCTCCGTGTGCACATCCTCAGCCACAGTAAAAACAGCAAAGCCCAGCCCCGAATCACACAGGGTAACGTCCAAATTCAGACCCACAAAGCAAACTGCACTCCAGAAACCTCCCTGCCGGGGGCTCACAAGGTGAGACAGCGACATGGGCCCAGGAAAACTACACCAGGCTCAAGCAGCTACGTCACCACGCGGGGGCTGTTCTCGGTGGGAGAGTGTTTTGCTTGTATGAGATGACTTCACCTGTTGCACACTTCTAGCAGGCAGGAGGAAAGCCAATGAGAACCCCCGCGACCCACATCACACAGAAGCGATTTTCTTGTGGCTGCTTCTGTCCTTCAGTGCAACTCCTGGGGTCCAGCGCAGCTTGTGAAATCACAGCAGCTGCTCGGACACACGGACTGCCCTGCCAGGAGCGCATCTCCTGGCTCGCATGGGTGCTAACGAGCAGATCTGAGAGGTGGGCCTGCCCTCTACCTGCTGTTAGGGGGAGTGTCCATTCACGAAAGAGCCTTCTAGAGTCCAGTAAGGGGAAAAGAGAAGTTAAACGCCTTCAGAGCCACTCGAAACGGCTGGCAAGGACAGAAACGCCTTTAAAAGGACTTGGGCGACGGCTGCTCACGCCCCACACATCTAGCACACCTCCAGGCTGGTTTAACCTGAAGCAGAAATCATCGAGTCTGCTCTCCCTATGAGGCTTTTTACTGTGAAGCTGCTGCCACGCTGGCTGTCAGCCGGCCCTCCAGGAGCACGGCCTGGGTCATCGGCTTGCAGGGTATTCGGGACGCTCAGAGCAGAGAATAGATCAGACACACACAGGTTTTCTCTGGGGATGGGACCGGGTTTCCTTTATCTGGTTAGATAACCCACCCACTCACTGAGAAGCGCGCACCTCTCAGAGATGGATTTACCGCTTTGAGAAGAGAGTTAAGAGTCTAAAACCTGACCGGTTAAAATAGGGGTTGATGTCTGTCCCCCCCATCCTCCGCTGCATCGCAGAACAGGAGGGCGTTACGCAAAAGGGCGTGTAATGATGCTCTATTATGTTCCAAGAATCTCCACGTCAAGCTCCAGCGAATTTACTAATATCACCCACGTTAACATTCAACTCAGCGCACCCTCAGCGACACCCTGAACATCGGGAAAAGGGCTGCTTCCAGATCTGTGCTCTCCAGCAGGAGACACCAGCCTGACCACTCGGTTCTCCCTCCCCAGGCAGGAAGGCAGGTTCCAGTTCGCTTTCAGAGCGGTGCCAGGCAGAGCTTGTGGTTCCAGATGCACGTGGGCAGCCCTAAAGCAAGAGCCCCTGTACCCCCTGCCCGAGGCACCAGGCACAGAAATGGAAGGAAAAGTTTATTTGGCTGTGTCGCGCTTGTCCTGCCCCGTGCCAGCATGAATTTCTCGCCCACCATCCCGCCTTGTTGCATCCTGGCGATGGGTGAAAGGGAAAACACTGGAAGAACACAGCCTTAATGACATTGAGGGTCTACCCAGAGATTTCCAGCCCAGAGAGCAAACCCAAAGCAGGAGGCAAGAGATAACTTGGTGAGGAAAACCCACGAGAACATCTGAGCATGACATCTCCAGCCCAGAGTATTCTCCAGAACACGGGGAGGTGCAGATGCAATCCACGTGTTCCCCCACCTAAAAGCCAAGTCCGAATCTATCAGATCTTGAACCCTCAGCTCCTCCCCAGTCTCTTTTCCAGTCCAGAAGAGCTGCCACCAAGCCACAACACAACCGATTCGCACGGGGATGAAAGCAGAATTGTTTTGTACAAACATCACCAGAAAGGAGGCCCCAAAGTTCTGCAGAGTCTCTAACGAAAAGTTATTTTCTAGGGGTTCACGACAGCCGGGCCAGCTCGGAGGCCGAGGGCTCTCACACATCAGCCCATCGCAGGGTCTGAGCAGCTCGAGGCTTCTCCTTGCGCTTCAGGAAAAGCTGCTACCACAAACCACAGACGTGACACTGACCAGTTCAAGCAAAGCTTGAAGAAATCTATTTGCCTTATCACCGCTGGCACACGCAGAACTTCCTCTGCACCAACAGCCCAATCTGAGGGATCAGACTCTCCTGGAAAAGCATCGAATTCAGGCACTTGTGGATTCTTCCAGCAGGGAAAAAAGCAGGTTCATCCTCCAAAGACTCGCACCAGCTCTGATCGTGCTACCACCAGGCATGCCTCGAGACAACGGGAGAGACAAACATCACAACGTTTCCACTGCTGCTACAAACAGCGGGGAGACAACCCAGAGCACTCACCAGCTGCAGAAGGGAAGCCTGTATGGCACACAGCCTCTCAGAACCTGGGAAAACATTACTTTTCGGTCATTTATTCCTCTGGCAAACTGTAACTACGCTATTTCCAACCACAGTTCTGAGATGCAACACCCGACAGTTGAACAAAAGCTGCCTGGTGGCTCAGATTCACTACCTATGATGCTGTGGCACAGGGGTCCGGCTGGAACCACCCACCCCAGCAGGCTCTGCACTCCTTCCCAGCTCCCTCCCTTTTTTCTAGCTTAAGTATTTCTCACTGCACTGCTGCCGCTTTCCCTTTTTTTGGGCCTGGCTGACAGCAGGACAAACGGCAGGAGTAGCCGCTTCCCGGGGCACAGGTGAAGAGGGGACCGGAGGAGGTTGTCTTCTCGATGTCAAAACCTACAAGGGCAAATCTTCATGGCGAAAGGAGAGGAAAAAGCGCCTTGCTGGAGGAGCAGAGGGTTCGTTAGAGGGTTGCGGGGTGGCTCAGCCTTTGTCCTGCTGTGGCAGAGGTGCACAGCCCAGCCAGCAGAATCTCTCTTCCACCTTTTAAACGCTAACCTGTCGTGTGAAGATCTGAACACTTGCCAGCGAGTTGGAGTCCAGTCCAGCGTTTGCAAACATCGCAGCCTGCTTTAGAGCAGGCAAACAAAGTCAAGGGAGGGATATGGGAAATGTCCCTCTGCAAACTCCCTGTCTGTGGCCACAAAACCAGGAGGACGATTTGTTACAGGCTGCTGAGAGCAGGGCCAGGACAGGCATGATGGGGGGAGAGCCTGAGGACAACGTAGGGGCAAACAGAGAGATTCAACAGTTTTCTTTAGATCCTCGATGATTTCCACAGAGTAACCGAACGCATACAGCTACCCCGGCTTCCCCAAAAAGGCTGCATGCCAGCAGCAGCCACTGACCCAGCGATATTTGAATCACAGACATTACAAGCGTGCCATTTCTATCTGCACCGTTTCCCTATCTCCAGGGCAACTGCCTTCAGCAACTGTTTACCAAGAGGAGAAAAAGCCAAGTTTGGGGAGTTGACTTACACAGGACCAAGG
This sequence comes from Apaloderma vittatum, assembly GCF_000703405.1. Taxonomy (NCBI): domain Eukaryota; kingdom Metazoa; phylum Chordata; class Aves; order Trogoniformes; family Trogonidae; genus Apaloderma; species Apaloderma vittatum. The sequence continues at coordinate 2,319 of NW_009718993.1, read as the reverse complement.
GCTGGATTTCGTAGATCTGTCCCGGACAGCCTACGGACAACCTGCCCCTCTCCCTGCTCCTCCCAAATCGTTGGGGTTAGAGGGGAGACAGGAGATCTGCATCCAGCCAGGATCATATCAACACAGAACAATCCCTCTGGCAGAATCTCTCTTAAGCAAGCGCTAAGTATCTGCTAACTGCTGTACCCAAATTGAAATAATCGCCTTTTTTTTTTTTTTTAAAGGTCTATTATTTGCTGGAAAGCAGAAGATCTAACCTCCGATTAAGCCAGTTAATGCCGGTGGGTGGGTCAGTCAAAATGCAACACCTCTCCCTCCTCCCACTATCCTCTGCCGCAAAGCCCCATCGTCCCTTAAACATAAGGCCAGGAGAGTTTTCCTGGTGGCTTTGGCCACTGACTCTGTATTAACAGCTCTGCCAGTGTGCTTCTATGCAAGGAAAAAAACTCTCGCTGTACTAAAAAACAAAAAAGTCTTCTGGCTGTTAAAGGAAGGACAACAATTTACTCCAGGCCTGCTGGGGAAAGGCGGCCCAGAGGGCTGCATCACCAGCAGGAAAATTAGGGTAGAAAGTTTCCCTCCTGGTGTCGAAGAGAAGTCAGGGAGAGGAGCAGCTGCCTCACAGCCGGCAGATCCCATCCCCAGGGATGGAGCTTCCTCTGCGATAAATGGACACGCGGCTCGATGGGTTACACACATGGCCCCCCCCATCCCAAATCCCAAAATCACCCTGACCTCTGCCCCCGCCAATCCACCAGAGAGCGAGAAAATGTCCTCAGCGCCGCTCCTGCTTCCCTCCGCAGCCTCCCTCATCCCTCGCTAATCCACGCAAGTTACCTAACGCCAGGGGTACGGCGAGGATTAGTTAATGTTTGTGCAGCTTTTCCGAGATAAAAAGCTACGCGAGATCTCCGCATTTATTATTGATGCACGAGTCAACCGGTGTGAGGCTGTGGAGGTGGGAGGGGAGGAAAATTCCTTCCCGAACCCTGCGGCGATCACTTTACAAGCCAAAGCAGGGGATTGTGTTACGGCCTGGGAGCCCTGAAAACCAGCCTGGACCTTCACCAGTCCAAAAAAAAAACCCAACCACTATCCCCAAACGAGGATATAGGTGGGAGCTCAGAGTGCTGCTGGCAGAGCCCAGGCAATCCCTGCTGCTGGCAGGGAGAACTCTTGACCTTCAGGGACAGGAGGGACGGGTGCTGGCCAAGTCAGGCTTTGAGTTGCCCTCCCCAAGATCTGGACACTGGCGGGTCCTGCACGCACATACCC
>NW_009718993.1:386-1029 GCF_000703405.1 Apaloderma vittatum | reverse complement strand
GTCTGTGTGTCCCCTCACCTGCCTGTCCCCTCACCTGCCTGCCCAGCGCATACCGGGTGGCAGCAGGGATTAGGAAGCCGGCGTTTCCCAGAGCTTTACGATCAACGGGCTGTGTGACCTTGGGCAGGTCATTTTACTTCCACGGTTCTTCCTCAGCTCGCAAGAATGCACGAAAAAATCCCTTCTCGTGCCCGTGAGCTACCATGCTTCCAAGGAACAGTCCCCTGGGGCTCTGTGCTCCCGGCTCCTCATCGGCATCGGGGAGGAGAGGATTCAGCATTCCCAGTTTACAAACTGGGAAGAGAAGACCATTCACACCTCCTCTCCATGCTTAAGGTCAGGTCAGGGAGGCACCGGCCGAGCTAAGAATAGACACAGGAGCCCCGTCCCAACCAGCTGCTCCGCTCAGACCACTCTTGGGCAAAGGATCCATTTTGTGTCTCGATGTGTTAGTTCAACCGTTTACAGGAACTACGGCAAAGCTCGGCTCCGCAAGCGGCCACACTCCCACCAGGACTTGCCTCCAACCCCTCGCGGAGAGGGCACTCCCTCAGAACGGAATTGCTCGTCCACCACGATGCCACCCGGATCCTTCCTTCACCCCTCCCGCCGCAGCGAGACCCCGCACACTCACGGACAAGCG
>NW_009718993.1:0-247 GCF_000703405.1 Apaloderma vittatum | reverse complement strand
AGGAAGAGAACGGGCTCCGACACCCTGATGGGCTTGAACTGGAATTTACACCCAAAGCAGAGCGCCGAGTCGCTGAAGAAGGAGACGGAGACGATGGGCCTCTCGAAGATATGGATGGGGTCCACGTGGGAGACAATGCAGCCCCCCGGCTGGTAGTCGTTGATGACGGCACTGTTCACAAAGCCCTCGGGAATCACCCGGTGCTCCACCAGCTTCTTGATCACCAGGTCGTGCACCCACTCGGGGA
>NW_009718992.1:0-269 GCF_000703405.1 Apaloderma vittatum | reverse complement strand
CGGATAGGAGCAGCTATGTGGTGCAGTCGACATGCTGGAGGGAAGGGATGCCACCCAGAGGGACCCTGACAAGCTTGAAAGGTGGGGCTATGTCAACCTCGTGAAATTCAACAAGTCCAAGTGCAAGGTCCTGCACAACAGTCAGGGCAAGCCCAAGCACAAATACAGGCTGGGCAATGAGCGGATCCAGAGTATAATCCTAAACGTCCTTTCCAACCTTTATAATTCTAAGATTATTGAGTCCAAGCTACAGCCCTACACCACCCTAA
>NW_009718991.1:0-436 GCF_000703405.1 Apaloderma vittatum | reverse complement strand
CCTTAAGAGTTAGTCCTTAAAAACTTAGGTTATCCCTCTGACACATGCTTGGTTAATTGGGATTGACATAAAAAAGGCAGGCTACTGGAACAAAAGAAAGATCTTACATCCTTGAAACCTTCTGCTTGGAGAGTGCATTAGCTGGACCAAAGTACCGCCAAGTCCTTAATGGTGGAGAAGCAGAACCATCTGGCCCCTGCTCCCAAAATTCAGTAAAGTTCACTGACTTCATGGTCCCACCGCTCACTGGCTGGGGGAGGACAGCAGGGCTGTAGCAAGGGCTGCCAGCATGACCCCATGTAATTGGTGAAGAGCCCCTACCAAGGACGTGGCCAGTGGCAGGGTGGGTCCACGTGCAGCTCCAGGACTCACTGAAATCCCAGAGCTCAACATTAGCTATGTTGTGATATAAGGAATCCTCATTTCTTTTTCCAGC
>NW_009718990.1:4222-7928 GCF_000703405.1 Apaloderma vittatum | reverse complement strand
CTGCGTGTCTGTCCCCCTCCGCTGTCACGCTCCCATCTCTGGCCCTGAGGCTTTCTTCATTTAGGCAATGTGGTTTGGAAGGTTGTATAAAAGCAGAAAGGAGCTCTACCCCTGATGTGGGGGAATGATGGGAGGGGCACGGCGGCCAGCCCTTTCTGTCTAACAGCATCTCTGGATGATAAAAGGTCTGCTGGGTCTAGCAGAGCTGCGGGAAGGTGCTAGGAGCCCCCCTTTCTGAGTGTGCAGCCCTGGGAGTGCTGCCTGCTGACCCCAGAAGGCTCATAAAGCATCCCTTTGAACTGTGAAAATTGGAGGAGGATGGAAGAGACTTGGAAGGAAAAGAGGCAGCCTTCTCTTCTAGAACAAACCCTGGGTCTCCTGGCAGAGCAGATTTCCTTTTCAGCCACCTCTGCACAGCTGAGAGTCTCTAGCTATTATGAAGAGTTTTCTTTTGTCCTTAAGGAACCTTTCCCACACACAGCACAGCCTGATGCTCCTCTGCTCTTGCTTTCTCATTAGCCCTGAGCCCTGTTTACTGCAGCGAGGCCACGCTGGTCGAGGCTCAGGGTTCGGTGCTGCTGCGCTGGCTTTGTTAAGCTGGACCAAGGGGAGAAGGAATCCGCTCCTTTTGTCTGGCTGCAGCACAGCTGGAGGCTGAGCCTTTGCTTTCTCCCTCCAGAAAGGCTGAAGAGAGTGACAGACAAAGCAGTGTCATGGGAATAAACCTGCTCTAGGGCTTAATGAGATGTCAGGGGCTGGGCACAAGGCTGGGAGGGAGAGAGACGGTCAGTACTCAAAGCTGGGGATTCATAGATGTGCTGAGCATTTAGAAAGGGAGAGGAAGAGGAGCTCTCCGAGTTGCAGCACAACAAGAAGCAGATCCTGGTCAGCTGCCTTTGTAGTGAGACCCAAGCTCTTGTCAGCAGACAGCATCCCTGGTACGTCCCTAGCCAGTGACAGGTCTCTGGTGTTGGGTGCTACTGCCTGGGGGTGCTTTCCCCATGCTGGTGCTATGTAGAACAGAATTTTGTCAAGAGCTTGAACCCTGGGTATTGTTTGGATTTCCCCAGGTGTAGTCTCCACCCTGAGCAGTTCTCCCAGGAGTTTGTTTCCACATCTATCCTGATTTCAGGGTTAGGGGGTTTCCTGAGTCTCTGCACTGATGGTTCGCACAACTGCACCTTGGATCCTGCTGTTCTCTGTGTTGTTCCTACTGCAGTGGGAAATAAGAGACCGCAGCAGATAATCTGCTTTTGCTTGAAAAAGGTCTGTGCCTGCCCTCCAGATGATGGAGCTGTGACCCTGAGCCAAGGCTGGGAAGCAGGGAGGTGAGTCAGATCCACCCTGACTCTGGGTGGTTTGGTAGGGTGCCTTGGTTTTTAAGCTTTGGTTTGAGCTTGTTTGGGCTGAGCCGAGCGGGACCGGGACGGGCTCCCGTTCTCCTCTCAGTGCTCTGAACAGCAGATGGCATCCATGGGCTGAGCCCTGGTGGAACCAGCACCCACCCAGGGCAGTGATGGACCATGCTGGTGGGATGGCAGGCTGGCTCCAAAATGCCATTTTGGGTCCTGCAGGCATCCTGGCTGATAGCATTAAGCATCCAGCAAATAACCTGATGTGAAAAGGACGTTATGCCTCTCCTCCAGCATTTTGTTCCCCATGAACAGGCATTGCCTCTGAGTCCGAACACCTTGCAGTAGCTGTGACAGAGCTGAATTCTGCTCTCAGGCCCCCCAGGCAGACAGTCTGTACCACTGCTGCAGTGTCAGCCAAGGAAATTCTGCGGGGTTGAATCCTGCTCTTGGTGGCACTGCTGCAGCTCCCTGCGCTCTGCTGTGAATCTCTAGAGGTTGGAGAGCTGCAGTTTCTTTCCCCAGATGCCTGTTGCCTGTGCTTTTCATCAGACGCTGATGTGCTTCCACCTTTGAAACTGATACTTGATGGATCTCGCTGTGCCTGGAGGGACAAGGTAAAGCCTCAGCTGGGAGGTCGAGCCCAACAATCAAACCAGCCTGGTGGAACGTGGCCTTTGATGGGAATTGCCAGCAGTGGCAGGTGAGCTCCATCAGCTCCTTCTCAGGGCGAGGGTGGTGACAAACCCCTTTCTTCTCCAGAATGACTTGGTTGTGTGTGCAGCCACAGTGTCAGGGCTGCAGCCATGCTCTGCTCCTCGGGGACGTGAGCCAAGAAAATTGCCACTGCAATGAGCAGGTCGGGGAAGCCGTCGACTCGCAGGCTCACCCCGCGGGCTGCACCCACGGCTGGGTTTGTCCCGTGTTACGAGAGCACATACCTGTCAGCCACTGTCATCTCCAGCGGGTGCTGCTGTCTGAGGTCTAGCTGTGACAGAGAGCTGCTTCAAGAGATTTCAGGTGGGTACTTGTCATGAATTCACACGTTGCTCCAGCTCGGTGGGTCACAGACATGCACCAGGCCCTGTTCCACCATCCAGCGGCACGTTGTTCCTCCCTGCTCCGTTCCAGAGGAGCTGCTGTCCTGGCTGCAGTTATTCCTGCTCACGCAGAAGAGAGTTGGTGGCCTCGGCTTGCCGCTGCCCTGGTGCGTTGGGCAGAGGCCAGCTGAAAACAAGCTGCAATGTTTGTTCTTCTGGGGCAGGGAATTCAGTGAACTGTCCACCTCATCTCACATCGTGAGGATTACTGGTGTCTATTCTCTGACATTGAAGACCAATTTAGATGCCAGCTGAGCAGTGTATTTAGGGGCTGTGCTTAGACCTCAGTGTAGAAGTCCTGTCGTCAAAGCGCACTTCCTGAACCTGGCCTTTAAATTGTGAACGGTGGCGCAAAGGGAATCTTTAGAAATAAAGCAAACCAATAAAATAACCAATTTCAGTCTAGCTTTCTTTCCAAATACATAAAAAATTTGACTTGTTGTCGACTGTTGAGAAGGATTTGGCAATTGTCTGTGCTATCTTTTCTTATTTTTTAATATATGTAATAGCTCTCAGAGAGAATTGCATTGAAGTGGGGTCACGTTCCAGTACAGCGAGTGCTCTGAGCGGTGCATTGTGCCATTCATTCTTACCGATCTTCAGTAGGTATGTCAGCCAGTTCCTCCTGCCTCCGGGGAGCTGCAAAAAGCTCCAGGCTGGTCCTTCTGCCCCAGCCAGCCCCCCAGTTTCACAGGAGCCCTGCGCCCACTGACCCCTCAGCAGTTGCAGTCAGTTCTCTGAAACCCAGCCGAGCTCTTGTAGTTTTCCAGCTACCTAATGGGGCTCAACAAATCCGGGAGCTGGCTGCGGCCGTGTCCTCGCCTGAACTCCCGATACTCGAAGTCGTGTTTACTGAAAGCCAGGCTTTTCAGTACCAGCGCCCGTGGCTGCTCCGACACAGCAGCGCCGCGCAGTCCTGGTGCTGAGGTCTGCGCTGGCTCCCCTCTACCAAAAATCTTCGCTTCTCGTTGTCCCCAAGCAGAGCCTGTCTGCATAAACAGGAACCTGCCTCGGCACAGCCTCCAACAGATGTGCTCGTGGAGCAGCAGTGATTCCTGCACCCTGCTATGGACCCAGATTGCCCACAGCAAAGCCCCCTGTGCTTGGCTGGCCCTGGCCATGGGGGCAACGTGCCCTTGACCACCCCTGCCCAAAAGGAGACTCAGTATGGTTTTGTGTGAGTGCTTCAGCGTCAAATTTATCTTTGGAGAACTGGGAATAGAGTCCCTCCATGCTGCTGGCAGCCCTGGGATA
>NW_009718990.1:0-3977 GCF_000703405.1 Apaloderma vittatum | reverse complement strand
TTTTTTTTACAAACGCCTTGGCATTTCTGCAGCCTCACGGGCTGCCGTAGGCTGTGACCTTCTCTGCCGTGACCTTCCAGCGCCTGGGAGCTGATTTGCAGAGTGTCCTGGGTTGTTTGATTTGTATGATCTGTTTGATCCACAGCAGGGGAACCTTGAATGAGATGGTAGAATTGAAGAGCAATATATTCAATAATGTATTTTATATAGAGAATTTTCTCTTTTGGTGTGGTTGCTGGTCTGCGCATGCAACTCCCATTAACTGTGTGTCAGAGTGAGCCGTTGGCACATATGTGAGAGGAGAGCAAAGCTCAGAGAATTGCTCCAGACTCACGAGTAGAGGAGAAAACTGTGTCCGAGTCTCTGCTCAGCCCTTGCCCCCACTTGTCTGGCTTTAAGTGAGTGGAGGCTTCAGCCATAGGGATGTTGTAGTGGCTGAAGTAAAGGGCTTGTGTCAGGTGAGGGTTGCTGTTTTGACTTTTATTCAACAGACTTTTAGATTGAAGTGTAATTCAGAGCCTTGCATGTCTCTCGTATCTACCTGCTGCAACTTCTAAGGTAAATACCATATAATAACAAAGATCGAGTTATCGCCTAATAATGTGATGATTAAGAATACACAGAAGATAAGTTCATATTTTGAAGTGGCTGGTTCCTGGGTTATTGCAGTTCTGATGAAAAAAAGGTTGTAGTTCTGGTGATTAGTGTGGGGGTGTGTGGCTGACCCGGGGTGACTTGCTCCACTCCAGCAGCTGGGAGGTGAAATCCTGGGACCTCCTGTGGCTGGTTCAGCTGCAGAGCGAGCAGGATGCCAACCGTGTCCCACCCCAGGGGCTGTGCCCACGCGCTGTGTACAAAATAGGTCAGTCCTCATCACAGCTTTGCTCTCCTATTTTGCTCTTCTTGGTGTGCTTCACCACTTGCATTTCTACAAGCAGAGACCCTCAGAAAACGGCACTTTTTTCTACTCTGTCCAGCTGAACGAGGCAATATTTCTACTTTCTCCAGCCGTGATGCATCCATGGCTGCAGCACATCCCTTATCTCTGAAGCTCCAGGCAGCAGGGAGCTCCCTTCTGCTCTCCTCGCCGTGCCACTGCCTAGGGATGGCAGGACCTGGGTTTACAGTGCTGCAGCGCAAATGTTATCGGGCGAATGAGGTTCTGCAAAATGATCCTTACAAATGGCTAGCCTGGGCATGGCATCTGCTCACTGAGTAGTTATCAGTCTGGGGAAGAAAAATCAAAATTAGCTGGGCTTTCTGCAGAGATGTGTGTCCTGAGTAGGTGGATGGATGGGTGGGTGGGTGGATGGATGCATGGATGGACAGACGGTGGCTGCAGGCTGTTGCAATCCACAGCTGCTGTGGAATTGGGCTGTAGAGGTGGCCTCTGCTGTAATCATTAGACGTGACAGGCCATAAATTACTTTTCAAAAGGCTCCCATTGGTGCTAATGTGTTTCCCTTCTGCTGATGGATGGAGCACCCAAATGGGAGGATCAGAGCAAAGCCAGTTTCCTGAATGTTTTCAGAGCAGGTCAGGAATGGGTTTCACACCTGCCTGAGGACTACCCAGCAGCAGGTGAGGAATGCTGCCAGCTTGGAAGACCACTAACGAGAGGTGATCATTAAAGTTTTTGTTGTCTTTGGCATTTTAACGCCTGGTGGAGCTCTTCCTTTCCTTCTTGAAGGTCTTGCTGCTGTAAGCACATCTGGGGAAAGTTTATCCCTTTACAATCCGCAAGCAGAGGTGAGCAGAGCCTGTTGCCACTGGGACCAAAGGCAGAGCCGTGGGTTTTGACCACAACACGGATGCTTTTAGCACTGAGGTAATGTTGCAGCTTTTATTTAAAAATAATAAATAAATAAATACAAAGTTAGGAGCCTGCAAATAAATAGAGCTTCCGTTATGACAAAGCATCAGGTTGATTAGACTAGCTTTGAGCAGGTTTGCCTGACACGGAGCCAAATTCCTTGTTTACTTTCATGTTGGTTTTAACGGCCATGCACTGGGGCCTGTGGTACAAAGGGCTGCTGCTGGAGAAACCCTGTTTAGGATTCCTAAGGCTGCAGCTGGGGGAGGCAAGGGGAATTTTTGTGGATTTCCCCACTGTGGGGAGAGCCCCAGCAACAGTGTTACAATAGAGGATCCTTATCAGTGGATTCCAGTGGACTTAGGTCTGGTCCCTTGACATTTCCATTAAAATGGGCTTCCTGAGCTAGTCTAGAACAAAAGCATACCTAAGCCTACGTATCAGCGACAACACAGAAAATTGCAGAAAAGAATTTATCCTGTAGAAACAAAAAGAGAAGCTACTCAAGGGTCCACTTGTTTTCAACATGGGGAAAGCCTCTGGAAAGCATCCTTGTAAATCATCAGGAGTATTAAACATGTACTTCAAGTTAAAAGTGTGCTCAAGTGCTTTCTTGGACGGGTGGGCTAAACCACAGCTGGCAATAACATCACTCTGTGGGCTCGCAGTGTCCGGGAGACACAGGCGCTTTCATCTTCCTCGACTGAAATTGCTTTGTTTATTGCAACAAGGTAGGTCTGTACCTTCGCCCTTCAACACTTCTGCAATATCTAGGCTGTGCCTGAACAGGATCCTATCTGTTTACTTTGACATTGAAATTACAGCAGTTTAGTTAATCTCATCTACGCCTTGTTTATCTTCCCTATGAGCCCTTCTGGCTGCTTGCACAGTTACACTTGCACAGCTCCTGTTACCACGCGGTCAATAATTCATTATTGCAACTCTGCATCAGCCCAGTATCTTCTTCTTCAGACACACTGGTGGGAGAGAGATTTGCCCATGAGTTACAGTGTATTCGTCTTGAAGGGACCTTGGAGGGTGGAAAGAATGCAGGAGTGGTCTGAAGGTGCGGATCATGAGACCAGCCAGGGAACTGAGACACTTGCCTGGGTCTCATCCTGACAAAGAGACCGTGGCCATGACATGTCAAGAGCAGGTGCTGGGCTGTTGCGCAGCTCCGTCCTGTGCCAGGGGCACAAAGCCTGTGGAGAGGGGCCAGTGCTGGATTAAACCATCTCTCGCAGATGCTCACAAGCCCCTGCTCTGCCTCACCCTGCCAGGCTGCCCCGAGCTGCTGGAAATGGTGGGAAAATCCAGGTCTGAGCGCGGGGATGAGTAATGCTGGAGCTATCTCTTTCTTCAATCAATACGGTGTGTCCTCACACATGCCAGAGCTGGGCAAGAGCTTTTGTTTTGGCTGCTTTGGGAAATAATTGCATTCTTTTAATATCTCAAAACAAAGATTTACCACAGGGGCAAAAAGACCACACGGGAAGATGCTGCAGATTTAACCAGAAATGTTCACAAAAAGCCTTTACGTGGGAGTCCCCCCAGCACCCTGCAGACATGTCCCTGCTGGCTCTGGTTGTGCCACTTGTGTCCAGGAGGGCAAAGCGTGGTCCTGTGGCCAGTGTGGCCAGGCTGCACTTAGAATCATAGAATACTTCAAGTTGAAAGGGACCCATAAGGGTCTAACTCTCTGCAGGACCACCTAAAACTAAACCCTATGCCCAAGAGTATCACCCAGACACTCCTCGAACTCTGAGAGGCTTTGTTACATGACCACTTCTCTGGCGTTCTTCTACCATGTGTATTTGTATATATTTCATTACTTTCTTATTAACAGTATTGCTTTTTCTTTTTTTTTATTACCATTTCATTAAAGCTGTTTTAGGGTGGTTTTTTTCAGCCCATAAGACTCTCTCCCTTATTCGCTTTCCCTTCTGGGAAGGGAGAGGGATTAACAGAGCATTTGTGATTTGTTTAGTGGTCGCCCCAGCCCTAACCCATGACAAAGATGCAGCCAACAAACATCTCTTTTGGAGACCTGTTTCCTACCTATTACTGAGGAGCCCATTGGCTACGCATTATGGAATTTCCTTAGCCAGCCCTCTCCTCTCTCTGATTTTGCCCTTTTTTTTTATTTTGAGAGCCCGGCTGGATT
>NW_009718989.1:0-20445 GCF_000703405.1 Apaloderma vittatum | reverse complement strand
CTCTCCAAATGAGCCCTGCTAATTCCTGTCCATGGAAAGACCATGGAAAACATTGCACTGGATGTTACTGAAGGAGGACAAAATTACCATTGATGAGGATCAAGAAAAAGTGTTCAACGCTGTAAAAATAGCTACTGTGTTTTGAAACTTGCTTTTAGAGAGTGACATGATCTCAAAACATGACAAATATCTACATAAACTGTCTATACGCTTTTTAAAAAACTAGTCTACCTGGCGGCCTGTTTTCACTAAATTTGTAGTAGCCGAGTATCCTGTCAAAATACATTCTGAAGAGGGGTTGACTAGGTTAGCAAATCTAATTTCGCATGCCAGCGAAAGCACAGTTTCAGCCTTCTCTCCTTATTAATGCAGATAAACAAGCTTGAAGACATTCAGTTAAAATTAGTACACTACTGTGCACACACATTTCACCTACTACCATGGTAGTGATTTTTCAAAGCATTACCAAACTAAAATAGCAAATTCCTCCAACTGAAGCCCAAGTTCTTTACAGTCTCTTTAAAAAAACCACCATCTTATTTAGGTGGTTTTTACAGTCTATTCTGACAACTGGTTGCTTGGACTGCTCAGCAGAAAGTGGAATGGGGTGTGGTTGGGAGTTTTTTTTGTGGTGTTTTTTTTTTCTACAAAAAGGAAAAGACTGTACAGTTCAGCTAAACTATGCTGCTTGCATTTGGTTTAAGACAATACTACAAGAAAACTCGCTCTTACTAAACCAAAAGACACCGCAACACTGAAGAACTTTGTAACTTAACTTATGTGGGATAGATAAACAGTTTTAGTTCCTAGAACTACACCCTCTTTTAGCAAAGTGCACCAGCATGCATCTTGCCTTATGCACACAGTTAAGTAATACTCAGCAATACCTATGCTACCTGAGTGCCTATCATTACATGCATTTGAATTTTTTTTTTTCCTGAGGAAGTCAGTCTCACTAGACAGCCTGGCAGACTTCACAAAGACGGTCTCACCCATAAACGTGTGATTAGTACACAACTGTACATAAACATGAACAATAAATTAAGTATGGGGACAAAATCCATTTTCCTATCTGTCCCATTTTCTCCCTGCACTGAACAAGTATTAATAGAAATGTCAACAAAACTCAAGTGTTATCAAAACATCAGTATATTTATAAACACTGTTCCATTCACACAGAGAGCTCTAAATCACAATATCTCCATATATAAAATATTTAAAGTACTGCTGTAATGCTACATATAAAAACTAGCCAAATACCTTGTGACTGTATGTGCAAAATTTCTGATTTCTTCTCAATTTCCTCCTCTGTCTCATTTTTAGCAGCCATGCTATTGCTGTTTTCTTTGAATGGGATAGCACTCTATATAAAAGAAGACCTTTTTCATTAGTCAGCGATAGACAGAATAAAGAAGAGGTTATCACTTCCCTCAGGAAGGCCAAAGGAGAAACAGAACAGTCCCACTCCTCCAGCAACATTTCCACCAATCTTGCTACAGAGTCAGGGTTTTAGCACAAATCATTTCTATCTAACTAGCAAAAAAACCAGTTTTGATTAAAGGTACTCTCCGGGTACTTTGGAACCGGAAATAAAAACATAATTACTTAATTTCCACAGCGAACTCCATCTCAAGCTCCCCAAGCAGCATACAAGCACTTAACCTTTTTCGCAGTGTGTGCACTCAAAAATTATCCTTGTGTCGACTTTACAGCTAGAAGTGACACACGGAAATCGTAATGCAATGCTGGATCTGAAGCCATATTGAAACTCTGCCAGAACCCCCACTTCCAGTCTTAGCCTGTGCCTTGCCCATGATAGTCATTCCTTTTCTCGCACTGTTTTCTGTTTTCAAAATATTACCCTAAATTGCCAGCCAGATTTCCAACCCAGATACAGTCACTCCTGTCACAGCAGACTCCTCCAGGAGCACAGCAGCAGACAAGCAGCAGTTCAGCACATGAGCCACCTGTGAGGAGGCACAGGCACCTTCTGCGTTGCTCCTGCCAGCATAGGGGAAGAGCACATGTGTCCTGAAACAGGACAGAAGGGAAAGAAGTGTTGGCACCCATAAAGGTGGGGGAACTCAAAACGGAGCCAGTCAGGAAGAAAGACTGCAGGAGCTGAGAGAAGTGGAGTCTTCAGGAGCGAACAGGAAAATGCACAAAACTGGTTGGAGAGGAAGTAAGACCCAGCAAAGTAAAGAAGGAATGAGATGAGGAGCTTGAGGAAAAAATGTAGGTGAAAACTGCCAGAAGACAAGATTAGTTATACAAACAAAACAAAAAGGGAACCAAGAAAGACGGGATTTCAGGCACTGATTCACTACAAAGGTGTCTGGGACTGAAAAAGTGAAAGGCAAGGATTGTTGCCCAAATATAGTAAGAAGGTATAAAACATGATGGTTTATAGGTTTTTGTGCAGAAATTTTAGATAAAGAAGACAATTAATTTATCTGCAGGTCACAGATGATACTGCAAGTGAAATCATCGAAACCCAGTAAGAAGAATACAAACCCACACGACTGCCAAAACACCTAAAGCCAACATAGTGCACTGAGGAGTGCTGATAAGAGGAATCCAGCAAGCAGCAGCAGTAAAGGGGAATCCCTCTAGTGGCAACGGCTTCAGCATACAGACACAAGCAACCAAGGCACTGCTCAAACACCTGCTGAACTCTGAATCCTACTGTGCATGCCAAGAATTCTCCTAATAGTGTACTCCTCCAGTGATTTTTCTGGGGCTTCTCAGTTCCTCAGAAGTAGAATCCTTTCATCTGGGTATGTGTCACAGATTTATGGAAACACCTTACAATGGCACTTGATGTTGCTCATGGCTTGAGCAACTCTTAAACTGCCAACCAAATGCCAACTCACATATGCTGACTGCACGGCAACTACCACGCTCTGTCCAAACTTCCCTTTCTGCCTTCTGTATGACAGTCATTTGTCATTCATCTTTCCATTTCCTCAAGAATATCCATGACATAGCACTAACACAAGTTGCCGTTTTTTATAAAACGTTTAAGAATCTGGCACTCTCAGGCACAGGACACACTGAGAAGCTGTTACAGTGCAAAAGAGCCCCAACTAACAGCAGCATCATAGAACACTCTTCTATGAGATTTTTCTACCTACTTTCCTTCCATCAGAACATGCTTCAGCAGGCAAACTGGGCTCTTCTCTCACTTTCACTTCCTCTTCTTCTGGTTCTTCTACACTGTTTTTTGAATGTTGCGTTAACTCTTCACCATCTAAGACTTCCAATTTCGGCACACTCTGGCACTGCAGCCAAAGTGGAGATACATGATCATAATGAGTATGCAATATGCGAACGGCAATGTTGCTCATAGCCATTGACTGTGGAAGATCAAATCCATGCTCTGCATCAAAAAACACGTGATTTTTAAACCTGTGAAGCAAAAAAAATAACATCCCCTAGTAAGATTGGCGGCACTTACTCTTATATATCTCCATATGTATTCACACTGGTGTTCTACACCTGAATTGTCTTGTGTTGCACAGCACAGTCTAAGTAATAGAGTGGGATGTCATGATATGTCAGGATTCTGTCTTGCACTGCCAGCTGCCTGTAAGTCCCTCCAGAAAAGCAGTAACTGCATTAAGGGGGCCAGGAGCTGCAAAAATAATGGTCCTGACAGGGGGGCAGAATCAGATGACAGCTCTTCGACACATTACATTCCTGGTAAACTAACTAAATTAATGGCCAAATCCTACATAAGTGAAGTCATCAGCTGTCCGTGTTGCATCGGTCTCAGCATCCTCTATATGAAACTCAAGGAGATACACAGATGTCAAGCTAATTTTGACAATCAATGGTATTACACAGCCACCAATCCTTTTGACAGTGTAGGAAACAGGCTAAGGGCAGCACAGGAGGCCAACTTGCATCAGATCAAGTATCTAACTTGTGAATTTGGGTTCCTTCATCAGATAAGCAAGTTTGTTACTAACTGCATTTCCTGCCCAACCAAAGCCAGGACAAATCACATACTACTTATTTTCAGATAAGATCCGTTGGTCACAATTCTAAAAATCTTCCGGTAAAGCAACATTTATTTTTTTATTCTTAGTTGAAAAATTTTAAATGCATCACTAAGCTGACCAAAAGGCTTTAACACTAATCCAGATGAGCTCTTCCTGTGGGCCAGTCTGACACTGTTCAGGACCCAGCCTCCTAATTACCTTTGCAAAGCTTACAGAAACAGGTCCTTAGTCAAGCCAAAGTCCTTTTACCAATTCATTCCTCACATTTGTGGAGTGGGAGTCAGAAGTTCATTCAAAAATCTTTTGAAAAATATAGCAGTTAAATGGTAATGTAATAAAGAACCCACTTAGATTCAGAATCCATTATGAAGCATATTTGCATCACAGGCTCTAGAATCTTCTGTCTAACAGAAAGCTGAGCACAAAGCATCATTCAATGCTTTGCAAGCAACTGCAATAGCTTAGAAACTATTTTATGCATCAGCAAGAAACACTACCTCCAGAGGAATTTCAATTTTCTGCATGAGTTTTATTGTTTTCCTTTAAAAATTGTTCCGGCTGTAGCAGGGTTCTGCTGTAGCATTTGAAGGAACAAATTATATATATATACATATGTATAGACATACATAGAACACTTCTGTTTCTTGAAAAAAAACTCTGATGAAAACAGTAACCTCCCTTAGCAACAGGCTAATATGAAATACATCAGCTGGGAGTCTGTAGTATGAATGCTATTCAACATAAAAAATGCTTCTTGGTGTTTACTTGATTTGGGTAGACAAGGCCAGGCCTCATATCAAATTAAGAACTTCAGTATGCTGTACCTTACATTCTTCTTCAGATTGGCCCAAATACAGAAAGTAACATTTTTACCCTTTGTGACTGCCTGCATGTTTCGACTTTCATGCATATTAGCTGTCTACAAAGAAAAAAAAAAAGCTAATTAAAACATGTTTTCTTGTTACTTATATCACTTTGATTTACTTACATTTACACTTGAATAAATTTAAAAAAAAAAGACATGTAGAAATAAAAATACACCAGACCAAGCTCAGGTATGTTGTATGCACTAAAACATGACAGATAAACTCAAATCTCTGTTAAAATTTGAACTACGTTCTTTTTTTTTTTCCTCTGACTTCATCAACTCTGTAAGTCAAGTACTGCCAAATATGAGATCTTTCATTATCCCCTTCAATGGTACTGCCTATCTCCCTTAATCATGTGCCCTCAGAAATACTTCTCAGGATAAGTTAAAAAAAACCCCAAAACTATACTGAGCCATAAAGCACTCCTACGTCACAGTCACTGCACAGATTATTTTATAGTTTTGTCAGTATAAAACTTGTGAAATGATAATTACATTAGGAGTCTCCTCTAGTGATATTCTTTTGCTAAACATACTTACATATATGATCAATATACCTAAAATAGCAGCCCTATACGTGCAACCCAGAAAACCGATTCCCAAGTACATTTTAATTTTCTTGTTTAAATACTCTTTATTCTTCCCAAGATCTTAGTTTAAAAAATATTTTAGTCTGAACTTGTATTAAAAAATGTGTACGAATGCATACACATTAAAAAATTCATAAGTTAACCTTATGACCTGCTCTTCACAGTTGTAATTTTCTATACAATCAACTTTCATTTAAATCCCTGAGACAAAATAGGAAACAATTTTCATCCAATGGCCCTGGTTTCCAACAACTCTAAATCTCACAAAATTTCACAATAATTTAATTAAATTAAACATCTTAATGATGGGAATTTCCAGTGTAAAGCTAAGATTTGCAGGGGTTTTGAAGAAACACAAGTCTGGTATCTGCTATACAAGTGACTTGGAAATTCAAATACCAGATTTGGAAACTGAATCACTAACCTCTGTCACAATTTGAGAACAACTAAAACCAACCATCAAAAGATACTTGTAGCCAACGTGATGTGCATTGTGCATAGTACAACTTCGAAGTAGGAGATCTTACTTTCAGCAGGTGTTCTGTTGCTCCGTTGTACTTCTGATGAAGTAAATTCTGCAATTCCAGAATAGATTCCTGGTACTGGACTGTTTCTTTTTCTGTTATCTCACTTGGTGGTGTGTCCAATAAAAGAAACTGCAACTTCTCAATTAACTAAAAGACATAATAAGTGGAAAAAGTATCTTTGTTTTGACACTCTGTATTCTGTTATAACAACTGAGGCAGGCTTGCTTCCTTTGTACCTAAGCATATCTTGGTCGCAGAGATAATTTTTTCCTATTGTATCTCTAGAAATTGTGCTAAGCCAGTGTTATCAGATAAACAGTCAACCATGCAAAATGTTGGAAATTCCAGGCTCAAGTCTGCCTTCTTCCATTCCTCTAGTCCAATTCCTTCATTCCATATCCTGTGAGCTGTGATATCTTAGCTTATTAAATAGATCATTTATTGAACTGGATTGGTCAGATGAAGAAATATTTTTTGGTCAAAAACTAGTTTTAATG
This sequence comes from Apaloderma vittatum, assembly GCF_000703405.1. Lineage (NCBI taxonomy): Eukaryota > Metazoa > Chordata > Aves > Trogoniformes > Trogonidae > Apaloderma > Apaloderma vittatum. The sequence continues at coordinate 13,959 of NW_009718989.1, read as the reverse complement.
AAAAGCTTACAGCTTTATTTTGGAAATATATTTTCTATAGTAATAATCTCAACTATAAAATCTTAAAAAAAAATAGGAAGGCATACAGCGATTGCATTTTAATTCTTAGAAAATCCTTATTGTGGAGTTTGGAATAACACTGTCATAACATTGTTGTCTTCCATTACATGTTAATATCTTAACAACTAGTGTAGAACTAAAAAATTCCTCACTGGTCCAAGTGACTTGCAGCACTGGGATGAAGGGAGGATCAGATTATGTTTCACACCTACCTCCCAGACTTGCCAGATTCTTATCCCTCAGAAAGTAGCAGACATAACTACTGCCTTTTTTATACTGCACCTTTAATATGGTCTACCTCGACACAATCCCACAGCTCAGTGTTTAACAGTTTCCCCTGGAAACATGAAGAACAGCAAAGAAATGCTCAGGTGTTTCGGACCAAGAAAAGGCAGTCTTTCTGACATCATCTTGCATTCCCAGGATGCATGAACTAGAACGGCCTATCTCATAGTATCACAGAATACTCTACCAAGCACAGCAGGGAGCAGAGTGGTGAGAAGAGACAGAAATGGGCAATTGCCAGGCTTTTTGCTTGGGCTGCGGTGTAGAAGTGAAAGGGAGGAGTTCTCTGCTGAAATTCCTAGAAAGGACTGGCACTTTCCATGTCAGCTCAGAAAAAGGCAGTAGGTGGAAGGTGAAAACTGCAGCACCCAGCAAGCATTGCAAGATAGGAAAACTGGCACTTGGGAACCAAAGCAGCCCAATGAAATTCATATTACACACGCGAATCTCAGCCTCAATTTCTTGAAGACCCCATTTAACGCTCTTAAGAACACTGTAAAGTTAGCATAGGTGAGAAGAAACCCTAAATTTACAGAGCAGCCACAAATTACTTGAAATTGCCTCACAAATAATCCATGGCTGGTGACTTGCATCTGGGAAACTCCTTCCATGACACTACAATGGCTGTGTTACACAATAAAGCTGTGGCCCACTGAAGCATCTGTACATGACATGAGCTTCTATGTTCTGGTTAAAGACTGTTTAAAGAAGGGAAGAGGGATGTTGGGATATTCAGGGCAGAAACATTGCAAACAAATCCCTTAAATGCACAGCGTTTTTAGAAACAGTCATCTTCTTTAGAGGTAACAATCAATCTAACTAAAATAAATGTAAAAACTGAAGAAGAACTTCTGGGTTTTGAAGATTATAGCCAATTTCAGTCATTTGGCTAATAAAAAAAAAGGAAAAGGAAAAATAAAGGAAGGGGAAGGGGGCTCTTAAGGACACATTCTGGTAAGCTTAAACTGAAAAATACCATCTTAACACTTACATTTAGCACCTGTTCTCCCTTCTCCATCACAAGTTGTATGTCCTCATTTTGATCTTCACGCCATAAGCTCATGAAAGTATTTATTTCCGGCAGTACAGCTGGGTCAGGACTTCCATCGCAACCGAGGTAATGCTCCCACTACAGAAAACATTCAAAGAAAAGTAGATATGGGCATGTGGTGCAAATGACTACCATTATTTCAAGAAAAAGGAAGATTCTGAAAGACAAATATAGTGATACATTCACCCCTGCATCCAAACAGGACTGTAACACCACCTGGCTTTGATATGCAAGAAAAAAAATAGTTCATTAATATTAATGTGGTAGGATTCTTCTGCCCACCTAACATTTGCTAGTTACATCTTCTCATTTATCAGTGGTTTCTGTTCCAATAGGTAGAGCTTGCATGCCTGCAAAAGCAACAAATTCAGTACCTGCCACAAATGAGGGGCTCAAAGAATAAATGACCGAGAAGATAAATGAGGGACCATATGGGTGGAAGGGGCAGATAGTTCTCAAAGCAGATACTGTCAACAAAACCAAAACTTCCTACTGCTTAAGGGCTTTCTACTCCATGTTTATTCCTCCTTTCTCTCTATCCCAGTTGACTGTACACAAGTATGGGACTCTGGAACCTGAGAACCAGTCAAATGAGAATGTAGAAAGTCCATCCAGGGGGTTGCCCAGTGTGAGTCAGTCAGCCCCACACATTATGACTGCTTCTGTTAAGGAAAAAAGGAAGGTAATTGTTGAAGGTGGCTCCCTTCTGAGTGGAACAGAGGGCTCCATGTGCTGGCCAGATCCATCCCACAGGGAAGTCTGCTGCCCCTCCAGGGGTCATGGTTAGAGATGTTACCAGGAAACTCTGTGGTCTGGTACAGCCCTCTGACTATTACCCGCTACTGGTTATGCAGGTTGGCAGTGACAAGGTTGCGAACAGAAGTCCAAAAGTGATCAAAAGGGACTTCAGGGCACTGAGGCGATTGGTTGAAGGATGAGGAGCACAGGTAGTGTTTTCCTTAATCTCTTCAGTGGAAGGATACTAAAAGGAACAGGAAAACACATCTGATTAACACGTGGCTCAGAGGCTGGTGCCATCAGTGGAATTTTGGGGGTTTTTGATCATGGGGAGGTTTACATGGCACTGAGCATGGCATCTGGTGACAGATGGAGTTCAGCTGTCTCAAAAGGGGAAAAGGATTCTTGTTCATGAGTTGACAAGGCTCATTGAGAGGGCTTTAAACTAGGTTAAAAGAGGGAAGGGGATAAAACCAGGCTCTCTAGAGGTGAGCCTAGGGGTGACAATACCAATGTTGGGGGTGAAATCAATCAAGTGCAATCTACAGCAATACACACAGCATGGGCAACAAATAGAAAGAGCCGGAAGCCATTGTGCAGCAGGATAGCTGTGACATAGTTGCCATCACATAAACATGGTAGGATGACTGTCATCACTGGAGCGCTGCAATGGATGGCTCTAAGCTCTTCAGAAGGAGAGGCAGTGGGGTGGCTCTGTATGTTATGGAGTGTTTTGATTGCATAGAGCTCAACAACTGTGATGGTAACGTTGATTGCTTATGGGTAAGGATGAGGGGGAAGGCCAACAAAGCAGATATCCTGTCTGTTATAGACCACCCAACCAGGATGAAGAGGCAGAGGAAGCCAGTGTGATGCCCATTTACAAGTAGGGCCAGAAGAAGGATCTGGGGAACTACAGGCCTGTCAGTCTGACCTAAGTGCCAGGGAAGATTATGGAACAGTGCGCTTACACAGCACATGCAGGACAACCAAGGGATCAGGCCTAGCCAAGATGGGTTTATGATAGGCAGGTCCTGTTTGACCAGCCTGATCTCCTCCTACCACCAGGTGACCTGCCTAGCGGAAGAGGGAAAGGCTGTGGATATTGTCTACCCAGACTCAGTAAAGTCTTTGACCATCTCCCACAGCATTCTTGTAGAGAAGCTGGTGGCTCACGGCTTAGATAGGTGTGCTCTTTGCTGGGTGAAAAACTGGCTGGATGGCCAAGCCCAGAGAGCGTTGGTGAACAGAGTTAAATCCAGCTGGTGGCCAGTCACAAGTGGTGTCCCCAGGGCTCAGGTTTGGGGCCAATCTTGTTTAACATCTTTATCAATGATCTGGATGAAGGGATTGAGTACACCCTTAGTAAGATTGCAGATGACATCAAATTGAGGAGAAATGTTGATCTGCACAAGGGTAGGAAGGCTCTGCAGAGGGACCTAGATGAGCCAAGGTCAGTTGTATGCGATTCAACAAGGCCAAGTACCAGGCCCAGCACTTGGGTCACAACAACCCCAGGCAGCGCTACAGGCTTGGGGAGGAGGGACGGGCAAGGTGCCCGGCAGAAAAGGCCCTGAGGGTGTTGGTGGACAGCCAGCTGAACATGAGCCAGCAGTGTGTCCAGGTGGCCAAGAAGGCCAATGGCATCCTGGCCTGTATCAGAAATAGAGTGGCCAGCAGGAGTAGGGAGGCGATTGTGCCCCTGTTCTCAGCGCTGGTGAGGCCACATCTCAAATACTGTGTTCAGTTTTGGGCCCCTCACTATAGGAAACACAATGAGGTGCTGGAGCATGTCCAAAGAAGGGCAATGAAACTGGTGAGGGGTCTTGGAGAACAAGTGGTATAAGGAGTGGCTGAGGGAACTGGGGTTGTTCAATCTGGAGAAAAGGAGGCTGAGAGGACACCTTACTGCTCTCTACAACTACCTGAAGGGAGGTTGTAGCAAGGTGTGTGTTAGTATCTTCTCGCATGTAACAAGCGATAGGACAAGACGAAATGGGCTCAAGTTGCACCAGGGGAGATTTAGGTTGGATATTAGGAAAAATGTCTTTACTGAAAGAGTGGTGAGGCATTGGAACAGGCTGCCCAGGGAAGTACTGGAGTCACCATCTGTGTAAGTAAGTGTTCAAAAAATGTGTAGACATGGCACTTTGGGACATGGTTTAGTGATCATGGTAGGGTTAGGTTAACAGTTGGACTTGATGATCTTAGAGGTCTTTTGCAACCTTAATGATTCTATGATCCTACAAATGAGATTTCTGCCTCCTTACCACCACCAATTCAGCTGTTACATAAATCTTTGAAGGGAATGTGAAACACTAGATATTTTTCTTTTCAAATCAATTACTGGTAATTCTTACAGATGCAGAAAAATATAAAAACCAGCGACAGGCTAAACCTGTTGTTTAACTCTGCACATGTGCCTAGTATTGGCTCACAGGATCAATTTATCACCTATAATGTAATTTTTTTCACCCATATAGTAAGATATTAAGGAGATATTGCCTCTCTGTTTACTGTGAAGATTAATAACACAATGTTACTAAAGACTGCATTACAATGTAGAATGGGTCTTTTAAAGCAAAAGCACTTGTACAACCACATTCCCAACCACATTTCTACTGACTCCAAAAAAAGCAGTAATAGGTGAGTGTATCTGTTAATCTGAATTGAAATTGTCCAGAATTAGATGTGAAAACTCAGCGTTTAGTACTACCCATTTCTTTTGCCCTAAATATTCATAACAGCAAACTAATACACACTGGTATTTCCCATAATCTATCAGTATGTTACATGAAAATTTATTTTTAAAATAGTAGTTCTGTTTTACCATTACTTTTCAAAACAAACAAAGATCTCATGTTTCTCCTTCCAAGAAATACTTTTCAGAAACATCCATAAACAACAACAATCTCCTTTCAAAATGACCAACAGATTCTCTTGTTCACAAGGATAATAAAGCCAGAGCTTGTTATCAACTGAAAAAAGGTAATAAAAATCACAGAATCACAGAATCACAGAATGTTCGGGGTTGGAAGGGACCTCTAGAGATCATCCAGTCCAGCCCCCCTGCCAGAGCAGGATCACCTACAGTAGATCGCACAAGAACGTGTCCAGGCGGGTTTTGAAAGTCTCTAGAGAAGGAGACTCCACAATCCCCCTGGGCAGCCTGTGCCAGGGCTCTGTCACCCTCACAGTGAAAAAGTTTTTTCTAATATTTTTGTGGAATCTCCTACGTTCCAGCTTGTACTCATTGTTCCTTGTCCCAAAATCACCCAAAAGTTGTGAAGATGTAACTGTGAAGTTATCAGGTTGCACCCTTGTGGCACCAAAGGCTCAGGGCACAGTGGGCTATGCCAGGAAAAGTGTAACCAGCAAGCCTGCGATTGTTCCCTCTGCAGGGCTGTATCCAGTTTTGTGTCCCTCAGTACGAGAGAAAGAGTGGTAAATTGGAGGGTCCAGAGGAGGAACACTAAGGTGCTTAGGGTACTGGAGAAAATGGCACAAAAGGAAAGGCTGAGCTTTGTTAGTCCAGCAGTACCTAGAGAGGTTTTATCGAAAAGACAGAGGCAAATGTTCCTCAAGGGTGACATATCATGACAATTAGGCAATGAACACGAGCTCTAACAAGGGAAATGGCAATTGGACTTGGAGAAAATTGTTACAATGGGAGTAATAAAAGAGACAAAAGGTTGTCCAGAGATATGTGGTGTCCCCATCCTTACAAAAGATTGTTAAAACCCAATGGAGCACCTTAATCCAACTTCCAAGTTTGCCCTGCTTTGTGTAGGAGGTTGAACTATATGAATTTCAGAAGTTCCTTCTAACGTGACTTATGATTCTAAATTGATTCCAGAGAGGCTTTATAAAGGATTAAGTGACGTACAAGACAAAGAGGAAATCCTTGTGCCCACAAGTCTACTTAACCTTACCTGGTACCAGGGCGACATGATCTCACATCAGACTATTACTGAATGATGTTTCTGCAAGATGGACTCACAAGAGTGAAATGTTCTACTAGCTTATTTCCATATCTCACTATTAAAAATTTAACTTTACAGGCATCTAGTACTATTGGGTGATGATTCATCCACCATGTAGGTCATCCTAAACTGCAGACATTAACTCTTAGTGGCATTTTCACACATTTCCAGCCCTGACATGTGACCCAGATTTGTGACGTGTCCTTCAAAGTTTTGGCCAACCTTCCTCCGAATGATGACCTATGATATCCAGGAACCACTGGAGGAATCGGCTCAAATTCTTCAAAATATTTTAAAGCCCTGGTAGAGCTCTTTTATGGAATATTTAAAAGTAGAATGAATTAAACAAGTAGAAAAGGAAGGACAAATACCAAAACACCTGAAATTACAGTTCCTCTTGACTGCTGGGGCAAACTGTGGGGCCATAATATATTGATCAGCCTTCCTAAGTCAAAGAAACGGAAGCATTTCTGGATCCTGCAATGGAGATATAGCCTGCAGTCTCTTCATTATTGAACCTCTATGACATTGGGATGATTTTGGAAAGAAAGATTACCTTTGTATATGCTCTATAATCTGTTTTCCACTGTTGTGCAGACAAAAACTTCTGTTCCAGTGAATGAAGTTCTGCTAGTTCAGAATCCTTTCGCTCATGATACTGTTAAAATATGTAGAAGTGAAAGAGAGGAGTTAAATATTTGCCTTTCTTCTTACAATTACTTTACATCAAAGAAAAACATGGGATATTTGAACTAGTTATCATTTAAACAAATCCATACACTGATAACTTGCTTTTTAATGAAACATTTAATTGAGAGGACTGCAGTAGTTCACAATACATTATTGTAATCACATTACTTGCTGAGCCATATGATAAACATAACGCGTCATATGATTGCTAACCTCTCACTTGAACAGTTTCCATACCATTATCCTGGAACTACCTCTCATGAGAGCTGCTAAAAAATGTAAACATACGTTGAAAAAATGTGTACAAGATTATTTTGGTTTTTTTGTTATAATTTCTATTATCTTAAATTCCTCTTCTCCCTAGGGGAAAAAAAATATTCTGTGAAGGACAAGAGGCACAGGCAAGAGTGACCTTGTTCCGAAAAAAAACCCCACAACCCCACACAAACTTTTTGTGGTAAACCTCCTTCTTTCTTCTTTTTTGAAAACACAAAATTATTTAGATATTACCAATCAGTTTTTGTTCTGAATTCCAGTCTTCTCAGAAGAATAAACATACATATTCAAATACACACACAAAAACATGGGCACAAACAAATCAATGCATCTGCCCAAACATACAAACATTTTCAGTATTTATACTAAAATCTTCTTCCCACAACTGTACCAAATGTAATTATGGGGAATATGAAAAATACATCCAATTGAAAGTATAGTGGAAAAAAAAAAAGAAGTATTTATTCAAACATTGCAAAAGTTAAATGTGTTAAACTACAGCATGTTTCTATATTAAAAGCAGGAAAGATTGTATCTCATCTTAGGGAATTTTTCTGAGTCAAAGCCAAATACTGGCTTAGAGAAAGCATACTACAGAAAACAAATCATCACCATTTCTCTTGACTTTACATTTATTGTGTTTTACTTAATTACTAATCCAGCTCCCTACCTTCTCAACTTGCAGGATCTTATACAAGAGTACCTTTCAGTGGTTTGGCTAGATTTTTCATGATTACTTTTTACCTACTGATGCCAAAAAATATCCTCTACATTGTTCCCACCACTAGGGACATTAGGAAATTCCTTTCCATTCTCACACTAAATTAAAACTGTTTTACAGACCTTGTCACAAGTTTAGAAACAGGATTGGAACATTTCAGTAACTGAATATGAACTAACTTTTGCCTCAAGTTTTTCCGTCAGCTCTTGTTCAATTCTCTCCTTTTCAAGTCGTGCTGCTTCTTCTTGTTGAGCATGCAATTGGGCTTCCTCTGGGGATTAGAAAATAATGCATCAAGAGCGTAATTATATCTTGCTTAATAAAACCAGACAAATTATTTTGTTATTAGCTGTAATGACGAAACAACCATAACAATGAGCAACATAAATTTATATCTTATATTGCCCAGAAATCTTTCAAATGAGCCATGCTACCTCCAGCATTACACCTACCAGCCTGTGACACTACGAGCGATTACAAGGATCAGCAAATCCTCTTCTTCCCTTCAGAACCACCAGCAGGAGTGCCCTCTTCCTTTGCCCACACCTCAACCAGGCCCAGGTTCTTTATCTGTTGTGAAACTGCTCAAGTGGTTCAGCCCCAAGTTATTCTTCTCCCTTCCTACAACCTGCAGTGGGTACCCGTCCATAGCTGGGGGTAAACTATAGAAGTTGTTCTATCACCCAACGATTGCCCCCAAGAAAGGGGGATCAGGAAGAGGAGAGGAGACTTGTGGGTTGAAATGACAACAGGTTTAATGAAACAGCAAAACTAATATTAATACTAGTGCCAATATACAGTATTCAAATTTATACTCAGCCCAGCGAATGTACAGTGGTCACATGAAATGGGAAAGCAGTCCTCGGGAGCAGAATGATAAGCAGGGCCCTCTAGCAACTCTTAAAAGGAGGAGAAGGAGTCCCCATCCTTAGCAAACTGACATTTATGGGATGGGATACACCTCTAGCCACCTCAGGTCAGCTGCCCTGGCTTTTGCCTCTCCCAGCTTAAGCTCCTGCCTGACTCGAAACTACCAACGGCCTGCACACCGTGGGTAGCCTGGGATTCTGTCCCAGCAAAACCAGGACAGTAGCTCAGCTATTTGCTCACTGAAATCCTCTTCAGGAACACCTACTCCTGATCACAGTTTTAGCTTTTTTTTTGCTACCATAGAGGGTAGAAAATTAGAGAGGATGTGAAAACTAAGACTGATTTCAAGCTCTAAGCATAGGCTAGCACAGCCTATGCATCAATCCAGATGTTCCCAAACAGGAGGCTGGATGTCACCAACTAAACACAAATCACTTCAACTGTATCTTGTGTTACACAGAGGCAAGAGCAATGGCAGTTCCCAAATCTGCCTGTACTCACCCAAGCTGCTACTCCCATCCACAAAAGTTACTAGTGATAAGCAGTCACTATCACTAGCAGTCGTCGCATGCCTGAGCCACCAGGTTGGATGAATGGCAGAAAGGGAAGCAGAAGTGAAGGATCTGATGTTCAGGCAGGGGTATTGGGTTGGGACACTAAGCTGCAGAAGCAGACGGGTTCAAGTGGTGAGGACAGGTCTAAGTCACACCACTGGGACTTCCTTTTAAGGGGTTCGGTGATATACACTGATCTTGAAGAAGTGGGTGGAAAGTTAGTTACTCAGTAGAGAGAGAAGTCCAAGCAAACTACACTTTAATCTGTCCTAGGTTGTAGTCACCCTAACGGCTGCTCCTTTGGAACAGCAGCTACCCCCCCAGCCAACAGAAAAAGTCCTTCTCAGAGAATTTCTCTGGAATACTTACAACTAGGCTTGAGAGGAGGGGAAAAAAACCCAAAAAATAAATGCAACGTTTTGTGGTTTTGTTTCAAAAGTTAATGGTAAAGCAGAAAAAAATTAATTCAACCAGCCATCCTCCTTGTCAAGATCCTAATCACAACGGGAATAACTAGAGAAAAGAGTATGGCTCTATTAGGAAAGTGAGACGTGGTAACAAGCAACACAGAACTTGGCTTTTTTAGAGGGAGGAACCACCCGTATTTGTGAAACAGAGATGGATATTGAAGCACATATAGTTTAGGAAATTATTTTCTGTCCATTTATTTGGGTGATTTGTGCCATCATATTCCCTATAAAGGAAATGCACCATACCTTCGTCTTTCAGTTTCCTTTCTTCTTCCTTTTCTTCTTTCTGTAGTCTCAGTTGTTGAGCTTTGCTAGCTTTCTTTTTGCCACCGGACTTAATGTTTGCAATAAATTAAAAGAAAACAAATGTCAGTATTACTTTAATACATTACAGGAGGTATTTGCCCTCTATAACTTTGCCCTTCTAAATATGATCCCTGACTTAATATTTCAGACTCCCTACACAGTTAATGAGGTCTCCAGAACAGCAGTTCACATGCTGGACTGAATTTATTCTCATTTTCATGATGCAATATGCGGTCTTACAATATTATTCTATGCCAGACATTCCCAAACACAGCCACAGCAGGAGAATATTAAAATCTCTTATTCTAATATAGGAATTTAGTAACAGGTAGATCTGCTAAGAAAGCACATGTTACAACTGGGACACAGGCAAGTCTGGCATTTAGAAGCATCTAGTCCACAAGACAACTAACAAAGTGTTCTCCTTTCTGTTGTAAAATCCTAACTGCAACTCAAGACAGTAACTGTTCAACCTCTAGGCTAATCCTAGAATAACTATATTTTAAATCTGGGTTTCTCAGAAACTACCTTCCTTATGAATTCTTTGAGGTCTGGGTATACATTTTAAAAAAATACAAGACAAAATATGTAACAAGCAAAATCTACCATTATGTAACAGACTAAACAAAACAGAACACATTTTTGTCTTGTAGTTCACAGCATTCATAGATTTCATTGACGATACGCATAAAAATTTGACAATTAGATTTGTGCATGTGGTCTTCAAGACACTTGAACAGCTAGGATGTAGAAAGCATGATCCTGCTTGGATTTGAAGATGGTTTCAGTAGCTCCTCTCTTGTTTCCTCACTAGCAAAAAAGATGATTCTTGGGTGGGTTTTATTTTTTACTATAATTTTGTTTGGGTTTTGTGTTTGTTTTTTGTATTGACAGAATCTTGGGATGTCACTACAAAACAGCACTTAAAGATACACCGAAGGAAAATACTGATTTCCTGTTAATGCGGTAGCAAAAGCAGCCTACGGTTGCAGTCCTCACCAAGCACATCATTACTAAGGACTAAATTATTTTTATCCAGTTTTACTCAGTGTTGACATTGCCATTTTATTGCACGTATAATACACTTGCAGCCAATGTGCCCTGACCTTTGATACCATCTGGGGCTGATGGAATAGTACCAGGGCAGAGTACTGATCCTGAAGGCAGATGCTGCACAGATGTAAAAAACCCCAACACAGTGTGTTACAGGTACTATTGTTTCACATTTTAATTCTGACTAGTATATTTTCAGATACAATTAACTCCTCAGAAAGCTATTCACTTTACACTACTTTGCATGGAAGTAAATATATACATAAATGTAACTTTGAATACAAAGGCTATCAGGAAGCTAAAACATAAACAACAGTGAAAATTTAGTGCCAGCAACAAACATACACACTCATCAGAGTCCGCTTGCATCTTAATACATTTGTTACTAAAGAGTTTTTTTGCAAAATTCTCCTGGAACTGTCTGTAAAAATCACAGCTCTAGAGATTAAGGTTTTAGGGAAGAATCAGTTCCTTCCAGTTCAAAAAAAAATAAAAAATGTATAAATCTTTGACTACTTTTCTTCCAGTGAAAGTGGAAAATCTGCTTGTTTCAGTTACTTATCATCACTTTTTAGTCAATTTCTTTTCACCATCTTATGACTTAACATAGTTCTGACAAAACTGAGATGCATAGTTCTGCAGGGAACACGTTTGAATGTGTTCTTTTCGCAGGGAGGGGTGTATAACTTAATTATCACCAAATTAAGAATAACACGTGGGATGAATTTATGCAATCCAGTTTCCCGTGGACTTCTGTCCATTGTCCCTGCTACCCATGGCATTCTGTGTCCCATCTGCAGCTCAAAGCCAGGACACCTGCCCTCTGCCCAGACATCAGCTGCCAAGCGAAACATATGGCGGCTGCGCTCCCCACCTTGCCTCTACTAGTTCTGCAGGAACTTGACTCAGCCTCCTTGCAAAAGGCACATAAGCGTAGTGTCCTGGAGATGCCTGTTCCTCTTTGAAATTCGACTGAGCCTGATCTACTGGCTCAGAAGAAATACAGATCAAAAAAATAAATAAAAAAATTTTTTTCCTCTTTAAAAAACCATATTTATATGCTATCAAGGTGTCACAACACCTGTATTATGATGGATCCTATTAATATTGTTTTAACAGTAAATCCAGAAGTAATCGATGCTCAGTTTAATCTCAGCATTAGGTACTTTGTAATTTTACTCATATAACTTCCAAGATAACAGAATTGTGCTGGCACACTATTTAAATGAAAACTTTAAATGTTGTATGGTCGAAATGTTGTACGTGAAGTAGAGCATATTTCTGCCTACCTACCTTTTTTTTCTTTTTTGGACTCTAGAAGATTGATGGGGGGAAAAGAAAAAAAAAAAGCAAGTGAGAATTAAAGAATAGGGTATCAGAATAACTAGAAAATACAATGATTCTGTAAGATTAGATGAGACAATACTGAGGAAAATCCGCCACTAACACAAGACATTCATCAGGCTAGATTGCACTTATGGTTATAGGAGTATATCTACTTATTCCCACTGTTAATAAATTAATGTACAACAAATCTGCAATTTCATCCAAGACATAATTTAGTCAAAAGAGTTTTCAGTGTTTTCTGAACTCTTCAACTGATACTGTATGTCATTCCTAGCAACACTAAATCACACTGTGTGATGACCTAGAAGAACAGAAACACCACAGAGTCTTTTGTCATTCATGGGGAAACCGCATATGAACTGAAGAAATGTAACTGAAAGACTTCTCCAAGTAACTACAGGAAGCAAGATCAGATTCTAGAAAGCCATACATCTAACAGTGAATCCTTTATTTGGTTTACCAAATGCTTCCTGGGCTATGTCTAGATATTGCCATGCAAATTTACATAACTTCAGTGTGATTAATTACCCATGTGATTAATTACTCATTTTCCACCCCTGTGGGGTGGAAAAATGGGAAGAAGGGGGAAGACAGGCTGTGCACAGGAATGCAGAGAAGTTCGTTATGGTGGGGAGATTGTGACAACAAAGTTCTAGTTACCTCTGAGACAGGTTTCAGGCAAAGCAGTCATAGTTACAAGCCATAGCACAAGAAGTTAGAGCGGAGGGATTGCAGGAAAGTTAACACGCCCTTCAGGTGATTTTTTTTCACTCTTAAATCCTTTTTTTTTCATAGAAACATAGAATCATTTAGGTTGGAAAAGACCTCTAAGGTCATCGAGCCCAACCATCAACCCAACACCACCATGGCCATTAAACCATGTCCCAAAGTACCACATCTCCCATTGGCAACCAGAATGATTAGGGGACTAGAGGGTGAGTCTTATGAAGAGAGGCTTAGGGAGCTGGGGCTGTTCAGCCCAGAGAAGAGGAGGCTGAGGGGAGACCTTATCGCTCTCTACAACTCCCTGAAAGGCAGCTGTAGCGAGACGGGTGTTGGCCTCTTCTCCCTGGTGAATAGCAATAGGACAAGAGGGAAGGGGTTCAAGTTGTGCCAGGGGAAGTTTAGATGGGATATTAGGAAACACTTCTTCACCGAAAGGGTGGTGAAGCACTGGAATGGGTTGCTGAGGGAGGTGGTGGAGTCACCATCCCTGGATGTGTTTAAAAAACGGCTGGATGTGGCACTTCAGGAGATGGTTTAGTGTTAGCGTGGTGTAGGGCTGTGGGTTGGACTTCATAATCTTAAAGGTCCTTTCCAACCTTTATGATTCTATCTATATGTTTTTTTGAACCCCTCCAGGGATGGAGACTCTACCGTTTCCCTGGGCAGCCTGTTCCAATGCCTTACCGCCCTTCCAGTAAAGAAATTTTTTCTAATACCCAATCTAAACCTGTCCTGGAGCGCCCTGAGGCCATTCCCTCTCATCCTATTACTTGTTTCGGGGAGAAGAGACCAACACCCACCACACTACAACTGCCTTTCAGGTAGTTGT
>NW_009718988.1:19111-33702 GCF_000703405.1 Apaloderma vittatum | reverse complement strand
TGCTGGCGTGCGACTGACACGATAAGAAACTTCATGTCGTGGGAATCTTCTAAACGTGGCGACGGGAGAAAACTATGTCTCCCATAACTTCCCAGGCACTGATCCCCCGAGGTGGAGGCAGTTGGCGGGCGGGGGCAGCCCGCAAGGCGCTCAGCCCAGAGGCGAAGCATGGAGCACAGCCCGCGTTAGCGCCCCTGAGAGAGTCATAGAATGGCCTAGGCTGGAAGGGACCCTAGAGATCATCTAGTCCAACCTCCCTGTCATGGGCAGGGAACGCCACCTCTCGACTAGACCAGGCAACACATGGGGACCGAGGGGGAATTGAACCCATGACCTTGGTGTTGTCATTGTTGTCAGCATCACGCTCAAACCACTGAGCTAACCGGCCCCCTGGTAGCCAGGGACACGGTGTGCTGGGGCCACTGGGCGGCATGGCCTGAGCAGGCAGGGCGCCTCTGCAGCAGAACGGGCCAGGTGGGGGCTGGTTTTGGCTCCCGTCTCCCGCTACAAGGCGTGATCAGCAAAGCAAACCGGGACAGGGCACCATCAAAATTCAGTGCCTGGGACCTGTATCTGGGGACCTGCAGGGTGATGGCAGATGGCTGAAGGAGTTTATAAACTGGAAATGCGAACGTGGAACCGCTGTCCGCACTGGTTTCTCCCCCAAAGAGCTCACACGCTAATAAAGGCTGCTACACAGCTCCTCAATTAAGCAGTCAAGACGTGTTGAATACTGAATGAGCACAGAAAGGCCTGGGCTGCAGCTGGGGCTGAGGCCCTGGTAGCTGTGGCGAGGGCAGCGGGTGCACAGGGTGCTGGGAGAGACTCCCAGCCCCAGCTCTGCCAGGGAAGCTCCTCTCTGAAGAGTTGCCTTTCTCACCACAGCCAGTGCCTTCTCCCTGCCCCGGCCCACCCAGCTCTGCTGGGTGCTCTTTGGGAGGACCAAACCCAAAGGCCCAAGCATCCCACCGTACCTGTGCTTCCCTCCTCTGCTCACAGCTGCCAGCTCCCTGCCACCTGGCCTCTCCAGTTCAGACTACTGCCCACTTTAAATGAGTAATCGGGGTTTATACGTATGCATATGAGAATAAAGTGAAAGTTAATTAAAGGATATGACCTACATCAAGCAAGACCATCAAGTGTGTGTTACAGCAAATGAAGTCCATGCCGCTCAGTTTCGGCATGTATTTTTGGGTAAAACTTGGCCATAATGGCATGCTGCTCCCACCTTGCGTGGCAATATACCTTTGTTTAGAAGGCTGTAAGGAGCAGAGAGGTGAAAGGAATTAATATAGTTTGAGGTTATTGCTTGGGTGCACAGGAGAACATGAAAATTCAAAACATCCCAGCAGCCTATAGATTTAGGCAAATTTCTGGCTATTGAGGCAACTGATTGTTCAACAAATGCAAACGGACAAAGCAAAGTATCACTGAACTTGAGAGATAAAGGTCCTAACAATAGAGGCTTTTTACAGTGTGAGTCCAATTTTTCTTTTGCGTGTTTGTATAAGTAAAACCCCATTTGAGTAACTGAAGCATCAGCTCTTTACAGTGAAAGATAATTGTCCAGAGCAGCCAATAAGATCATGTAAGATTCTCTAAAGAAAGCCCAAAATATGTATCCTCGTTTCATTAATAAATGGCTCGAATCCAAGCACAAAAATGATGTTGCTTTAATGGTTTCTCCAACTGGTAGCCACATTCCTTGTTAGCAAGAGATCCCATGTGGGAACATTAAAGTAAGACATCCCCATACAGGCTGGGAGTGATGAAACATGACCTAGCAGCTTCAGCACGCTTCAGAGGATGGAGCTTGGTAATAAAATATTCAAATAAGCAATTCAGCCCTAAATGTACCTGCTGAGTGTCCAGATTTTGAAACTGGGATTTAGAGATCTTTATATTTCCAAGTGCCAAGTTTCCATAAGTAAATATGAAACCGAATGTCAAAAGAGGATAATTATGACTCAGTTTATATCTGGGAGTCTAACTGGATAATTTAAACCTGTATTTTGGCTTAGTCCAGGAAAACTATCAAAATCTAGCATCTCTTTGTGAATAAATCTTTGTGAAGTTGGCATGCCACAGGTGGGAGAGGGACCATGTGATATGGTAGTTCTCATTTTTTGCTTCAGCAGACTCATTTTTTATTGAATAGCAGAGTAAATATTTAAGCAAAACTAGTGTAAACTGCTGGCAGGTATGCCATGCTAAGTAGCAGTCATTTACTTTTAAATAATTAAAAGTCAATATACAAGCATAGCATTCTTGTTGCAGTGCGGCATACGGTACCACTACTCTGCCTACGTGTCACTTCAGAGCCTGATTTACGTACAAAACGTTTAGCTCAGCTCAATTTGAAAAAAAATAAAAGAAGAAAGAAAGAAAGAAAGAAACAAACAAAGATATTTTTTAAAACCATCCCTCTCTATTGCCTATAATTGCAGGTATTTTGGCTACACAGACCCTGGCTATTTCCAGGTAGGTCTAAATCTGTATTACTTGTGGGGCGGATAAGGAAAGCTCTAATTTCCTTTGCATTATGCATAGTGGAAGTGTCAGGATGGCTCTGATGGTGTTTAATTAAATATTTGGCAGTGTTTAATTAATTAAATATTTAAACATTAAATACTAAATAGGATGTGATATCTGCTTAGTGGACATTATGTCTCAATAGCCATTAGTCACTAAATAGGACTCAAATTGGCCCTAGAAGACTCCCCTTAGCTAAGCAAGGTCTTAAGTACATGCACTTTTGGATCTTCATTAATAAGTAATAGAGGCCAATTCAGACTATGTAGCAACACAGAGATCCCTATTAACAGAAATGTTAATGTCTCTGTTTGAGACCAAGCTCTCTAGTCCAGACAGCAGATGAGGTGCTCAGAGAGCAGGGGTGGGATGCAGCCCCTGGGGTGATGTATGGGGCCAGGCTGGGGAGAGCCCCACGAGGGCAGGGGGACGCCCGCCAGCACCTTCGCAGGGAAGGACGAGGGCACGGCGGTCGGATGCCTGTGGTCTGCCAGCCCCACCGCGTCTATATGGGACTATTTTGGGTTAACTTCAGGGGATTTTAACTTAATTACATGGTTTAGCGTTCGCACACACTTATGCTCGCTGCGAGAGCCCCGCTCGCCTGGGGAGCCATGTACAGCCGCCACGGCATAAATGAGAATCAGACTCTGCACACCCACCCTCTGCCAGATTCCCACAAGCCTTCACCATGGGCTGATCCAGCCAAACATTACCACATGCCAGCGCTCTAAACCTGTGCCCTTCCCATGGAGTCCGCAGGACGGCTCACGCACTGAAAACTAAGCATGTGCATAAGTGCTTGGATGAAGCAAGGTCTATAAAAAAGAAGGGGGCTGAGGCTTTAAAGATTTTTCTGTAAGATATTTTTAGCAGAGGAACAACGTTTTACAGGCCCTTGTGGTTTTGAATTTGCTGTTTCATTATTCTCTATTCCCTAGACAACTACTAGTGGCAAACACTTCATATTTTTCATCTCACTGATATTTTTGGTAAGATTTATCGTTTTTACCATTAAATCCAAACACCACACTCGAGGACGCACTCTCAGTTCCTTTCAGCACTGCGCTGCTCAGCAGTGATTTCCCAGCCTGCGTAGTCGGTGCCCGAGGGAGGTGGGCGATCTGGCACCCACCCTGCCAGTGACCCAGAGCTTGTCAGGGCGTGATAGGCTGGTTGTAATTTAAAGCAAATCTGAGATTGTTTTACACAATGCTGCAGTCAAATGAAAACCCAGCAAGGGGTTCCCTAATCAGCTCAAGATTCCTTTTCTTTGGGGATCTGCTGTCCCATGTCATGTGCCACCAGTGGGACTTCTGGAGAGGCAGTGGTGGCCAGCCACCTGGTGGCCGGGACTGCAGCCTGGTCCTGACCCACGCTGCTCCCCAGCTTCAGCGTTTATAGATCTTCTGTGCCTCCCAGGCTGCATACATGCAGATAATCAGATTGCGCTTCTGCCTAGTAGTTTTTACTTGGAATATCATTGAGTTAGCTCTTGAGGGATTTGTGTCTGGTGACATATATATTGGTATTGAAGCCAGAGGTCACCTATTGCAAAGATCATCTTGATAGGATGATTATGAAAAAAGCCATGCTGGTTAGAAGACCCTCTAACTAGATTTGGTCTTCTTCCTTCAGCCTCACATTAGCGACTCCTGGTTTCTCTCTCAGTTTTAGTGATCCAATCTTTCTTCTTCTGAATTTCTCCCTTGGGAGCTTTCTACACAGACATTTTAATATGTCATGCCATTCTCTGCAGAAATCATTGGCTCAATAGACTGGATTTTTTCTAATTGTAACGTTAGCTATGTTCACTAGCAGCCACTGTGCCTGCACCTTCGCCTGGCACAAGCTGCGAAAGGCTTGTCCTGGATCAAAGCCATCTTAGAAGTGAGTCCGTCCTCTCATCTTCATGTTTCCACCACACACAACTCCTGGGGAATCTGGGACTGGCTTTGGAGGGGACGACGCAGCTGCTGGGAGCAGCTCTCTGCAGAAGATGTTCCTCCACCATTTTGCTCCATGCAAACACCGGCTGCACCTTCTGTATGTTTTGAGAAATTGTCAGTGATGGGACAGGTGCCATAAAGCAAGCACCCTATCAAACATTAAGCAGCAGAGTCAGTCACTGAATTACCAGCTCACTGCCAAACGCGGGTTTATTTTTCAGTTTTAATGCTTCTTGTCGACTTGTCAGAAGACATCGTCTGCAGATCGCAAAACAAATATCAGTGCCACACATGCTAATAACTCAGACAACCTGCTCAGCATCCTCTGCCCACACTACCTTCCCAGGCAAAGCGAAGGGAGCCGGCCCGGGCTGCAGGCAGGTGGCTCTGCTCCCTGCACTCGCTGCTCTCCCAGTTATTTCTCCTGGTAGCTTTGCATGCTGGTTGTGTGCTGTTAAAAGGCTTTTCATTTCCTGACAATTTATAAATATGTATTGGGCCTGAAGAATGAGGGTAAAGCAACTGCTGTTTCTTTTTTTAAAGAAAATTAAACATGACAAACTTAGTTATTCATGCAAACCATCCGCCTGTTATCTCTGATTATGCAGGATCCAAATGGTGAAGCTGAGTGAATGAGTGCATTCATCAAAGTAAACTGTCAGAGGCAGGAACACCGGGTTTAACCTACCCCTACCTATTCTCTTTTGTACTTATGTTTCATCATCTTCAACAGGCAGTGCAGTTGCTTGGTACCAGGAGCACCTATTTCACTCCTATCTCTCTATTTTAAGGGGATTAATTAGCCTCCAGAGAATGGAGCAGAAACCCTGCGTGCAGTGCTCTCATGCTTTAAAACATCACTTCATCAGGATATTTTAAGCTTGCAGGCCAGAACATATGGTATTTCAGGAGCAGAGGCTGGAAGCACAGTGCATGTGTATTTCTTCACACACCCAGCGTGGAAGGAGACGAAGTGTTTTGTTAAGCCCCGGTGTGCGTGCATATGTACCTATGCATGGGAGAAATAAGCAGAATTAAACTCTGCACACCAAAAAGCGGCAATTCATTTTCATCCATCCACCAGCCTGCCCCCCAGCAACAGTGAAAACTGGGGATGCATAAACTTGAGAAAACAAGAAAGACTCTATCATACTGCCTGAGATTTGTGGCAAGCACCACAATTCACTTGCCTCAGATGTCAGTTCTTACATTCAAGAACATGTACCTTCTGAGGAAGCTCCTTTCTCCTGGCTCGGGGAGGAGGCTCCAGTTCTTGGGGCCAGGTCCCCTCGTTCAAATGGAGTGTTACACCAAAACACTCACCTTTCTTACCCATGTTCACCTGTCAGTTCAGCAGCTTGCTGGCTGCTTTCACAGGAGGAGACTCAGTCAAAGCTTAAGTAATGTTGAGCACGCTCACTTAAAGTAGCTAAGAGGGTAAAGACAGCATTTAAGCAGTGTATTATGATGCTGCCTACCACGACCATGTGTCCTGTCATCTCTGCCTGAACCATAACAGCTCAGAACAGAAACCAGACTCCAGCACAACCTCATGTCAAGAGACCCACGCTACTCTGCGTGTGCACATTTAACTCTCTATAACGTTTTTTAATACTTTTTTATTTATCTCAGAGTGCACATACACACTGGAAAGGGCCAATTACTGTTTAATGTGGCACACTTGGATCATCTGTGCAAAATTTGCAAGTTAATTAATTAATTGGTTACAAGGATTCTTTCCTTTTTCCCCCAGAAACATGTCGAATGGTACCTCTTGCCTGAATGGTGCTTAGCACATCATGGAGGTCCCCCACCTCCATCCTGCATCATCCTTCACAACCAATCCCACTCATGTTGGTGCAAGCCAAGGAGCAGAATTTCAAGCTTTTGGTGGCACTGACAGCAGCCACCAGCCCTGTGGTGCTGTGTCATGCCAGGGACGTCAAAGTTGCCATGGATTTTCAGGATAGGCTGGAGGGCAAGAAGGCTTCTTGCAACTTGCAATCCCCTCTATGGCACAAGGTGATGCTTTAGTACCAGAAGAAAGCCATAGCACTCTCTCCGCTGTGATTTACACTCTGGTTGAGTCACTGTGACAGCAGGACTACTTAACACTACCCTCCACCCCCATTGTTATAGAGTTATGACTTTAAATGCTGAATATGAATCAAGAATTTCCTTTCCATTCAAGTCCTCCTTCTGCCCTTCTTATCTGACTCATTTCCAAGCTGCCCGCTGACCTTCATGCTAATTGATCATTACTAAGAGATAAGGGTAATGCAGCTTCTGAACTGTGCTTACTACATGCTCTATACTTCTTGATTGGCACAGACTACATGTTTTTGCCTGGACTAAGATCATCTGAAATTAAATCAGAAGCCATTGGACAATGCTTTGAGAATACCACCACACGCTGGAGTGAGCTGCCATGCTGCTACCTGCATTACCTGAAACAACTGGAAAAGCTCAGCTCCATCAGAGGTGGGGATTTGCAGGGGGGTGGGAGAGGGGTGCTTTTCTCTAACGCCCCCATGCAGCATGCTTGGTGTCACTGAGCCCACAACTTTAATTCCTGGGAAGGTGCCTGGATTCACTGCTCGGAGTGTAAACACTTGCCAGTTGCCCTTCCTCGAAGGCCGGGGCGCTCTGCAGGTGTTAGCTCAGCTCAGGAAGACGTACAGCACCCGTGTGCCCAGCACGCTGAGCGATGTCTGCCTTTGGGTACAATGGACTGCGAAGAATTTAAGTGACTTGTCACGAGTTAGCGAGAGAGCCTGAGGCACAGCTCAGGACACAGTTGCTGTCCACAGCCTCTTCTGCAGCTATCAGATAGTGCCAACCCTCTGCGATGCGCTGATACTGAAGAGCACATTTCATGCACAAATGGATTATTGCTGGAATCTTATACATAAAGCCCTTCACCTTCTGAGGCCCTTGGGAGTCCGAGTAGTTAATACATATCACAGCAGAAAGATACATAAAGCACACAGTACAAAGACACAGGGAAGAGCATGTAGAGAAACATTGAAAGGGAGAGAAGGACCAGAGCAGAAAAGGAAATCTGCACAAGATGCACAGTTCAGCAGATGTGCATGTAAGATGACCAAACAAACCAGATCCTCAGGCACCATAATTTGGTTTAGAGAGTTATTTCTTTGCAGTTGTGGCTTTCGGCAACAAGGTGAGGTCTTCAAAAGTATCAGCATGAGCTAAAAACCTCTAACTCCAACTATTCAGCTACCAATTTTCGTAGAAGTGCTGTCAACGATGCAGCAACAATTAGCCCTTGTTATCAGATCTGCAGTAGCAAATGAAAGTAGGCGCTGGTGACTTCAGACACCCAGCCCACCTAGCCCAGGTGTTTGTACCTCTGCCCATTTACCCAAGTACAGCGACAAAAATAAAAGCAGAAATCCTGACACTCCATTTTCACCAGGGCTCACACCCTGGTGATGAGCACTCTAAGAACGCGTTTCAGGCAGAATAGAAAATTAATGAGGGAATAAAAGAGGTTGAGTCACACATCTTACATTTCAAATATGCCTCGCACAGATCAGCCGTGATGAATTGCTGTATGAAGTCTGGGTAAGGCTCCTCGCTGGTCAGAATACAGATAAAGCACATGTGGGCTTCTCACATATTAAACAGAGCTCATTAAGGGAAAGATGCTGTTTATCCTTTTAATTCTGACCACATCATTCACTCGTCGTCTTATTTAGACCCTATTTTTCCCCCGGACTGGCAGGTGATATGATTGCGTTGGCCTCGATACAATCACAGCTCGCACTCTGCTCCACAGCCCAGCAGCAGGGACCAGAGCTTTTGTGCCGGTGCAGCTGGGAGAGCCGAGTGCCTGCACACGGACATCCCACCCCATCAAAACCACGCGGCCGGCATAAAAACAGAACCAGGCAACTTTCAGTCCATGAATATACATCTCATTCAAAGCAGAAAGGAGGCTCTCCAGCAGCAATGCCAAACACGCAGATTAATGACAATGCTTTGCCTGTGAAAATGGCCTTGCTGAGTCCAAACACGTTCTCCCAAGATGCCAGATTTTGTAAGTTAGCAAAAATGTTGAGCTGTCTGTTTTCTTTAAACAATTATGTCAGCTCTGCAAGTAGAATATGTTCCCTTGCCTGACCTCCCCATGCTGCTAGGTAGGGCAGTATTTGGCTGTCTCTTGCTTTAACACAGACATCAGGGGACAGCTGGAGAGTTTCCTTGGGAAAAGCAGGACACAGCCAGCAAGGGGAGAGGTGGAGGATTCAGCAGCACTGATGGGCTCTTGCAGTAATGTGCGTTGTCACCTGCTGCATCATGACAAAGCCCTAATTCCCCAATTAGGTGCAAGCCCTAGTCAGGTGTGGATTTGTCTTAAGTACCAAGTAAAAACAGAATCACAGAATTGCCTAGACTGGAAAAGACCTTTAAGATCATCAAATACAACCATTAACCTAACAATAACAAGTCCTTGACTAAACCATATCCCTAAGCACTATGTCTACCTGACTCTTAAATACCTTCAGGAATGGGGACTCCACCACTGCCCTAGGCAACCCATTCGAGTGCCTGAGAACTCTTTCTGTAAAGAAATTCTTCCCTTGGTGCAACTTGAGGCCATTGCGTCTTGTCCTGCCACTTGTTACTTAGTTGAACAAACTGATCCCTATGTCTCTACAACCTCCTTTCATGTAGTTGTAGAGGGCCAGCCTGGTTTTGGAAAGGCTGCCCTTTAAACAGATTGTGTCTGGTGCCATGTTTTATTAAAATTATAGCCCTAAAGCAGACAAGACAAAAGAGGCTATTATTGCTGCTCCCACCTCTCTCCCCAAAAGGGGAGTTGCTGCAGAAAGAAAGATTAAATTATTTATCCCAGGTCACAGTAGAAGTTTGTGGCAGAACTGGGAATTGCAGAGGCTCCCCTGGGGGCCTGCCCAGTACACATTAAGCATAAACTCAACCTCCTTCTCCACAGCACCAGGTCAGAGGCCAGGTCAGGCAGCCTCCACACTGGAAGGGCCTGTCAGTGCCTGGCACTGGGCTGCTGAGCAGAAAAACACTCGCTGTCAATAGCGAGGGCAGAGCAGCAGTATTTATTTCAGGGCTAATGGAGGCAAACACCAATCGCTTTAGAATTTATACCGAACACACCAAGTCCCTCCACCACCTTTCCAAAGGATGGTCAGCGGTACCCAGGGGAGCACCCCATACCGATGGGACCTGGCTAGAGCCGTCCTGCCAGGATATTTTCTCATGCGAACAAGTGCTCGCTTGAATTTTTCCCCTATTCAGTAAAATGAATCATGAAAATGTAGTTTACCCTGGGGCTGATACTTGCTGTGAGACCACATGAGGCTCCCAGCCTGGAAGACACAGGATCACTGCTCAGACAAACCTAGGCTAGACGGCAGCAGCCTTGAGTGGAAATAAAACTAAAGGGCAACCTAGTGCCAGTGCTAGCACATACGCATACCCCAAATATTTCGTTGCCCCTATCTGCAGAGCCCATCTAGGCAGCCTTCTGGCATGTGGAAGATCAGGTCTGGGAAAGCCAGAAATGTTCTGGGAGTTATGCTGAAACAGTTGATTACAGCACACGCTGATTTTGAAGAAATATGGAGAAAAAAGAAGTAAAAATAAAGGGGTTCTTCAGCTTTGCTGCTGCATTGGAGGGACTATGAGATGGCACATCTGAGAACCGCCAGGCCATGCAGCTCCCAGACACATTGGTATCCCACATCAGGAACACTCAGGCTGCTCTGTGCATCTCTGTTCACACAGAGCTGGCTGTCCTGAAGCAGGAACCTTCTGCGCCTTTCCCATAAAAGTAGCTCTCAGAAAGTAACTGCATATACAACCAATAGCCATCCTGGCTCAAACACAGAGAAGAACGTGTATGTGAATAGAGAGTGGTTGTAGAAGGTGTTTCCCACATTATAATCACAAGAAGAGAGAACATAACTGTGTAACAAATCCAAAAGCTCTGACACAGTTGTCTCCGATGTTTCCATTCCCCAGCTAGCAGCAGGTGAGAGGACAACACAGTTTGCTCTTTCTGATATTCATATACAGTTTAGCATCAAAAATATCTTTCAGAGTGATTACAGTCCAGAACACCTCAACTTCCTCTAAAATAATTTGGAGCTTCACTGGGTAGAAAATTGTTATTTCTGCTCCAATGCCAGAGAATTCCATTTTTAATTATGGAAATTTCTGTTATGAACAATTATAATATTCCTTCATATTCTCTCACACTCTCAGCTCAAACATGTCATTTGCTTTTTAAACTACTGCTATGCATCAAGCAGCCACAGGTCACTCCTGCTGCAGAGGGATGCCGACATTCATGCCTCTTGAATCAACTCAGACCAAGTATCAGAGGACAAAGCATCATTTTTGTATGTTCCAGGACAAATTGTCTTAACAATCAGCGACTGTTTGGACACGACCTTCAGTCAGATGAAATTAGAACATAAAAACATTAAATACCTTCTACAGAGCATAGATATATGGACTGATAATGCCTCGTGGAGACACTGAGCCAAGGACCAAATTCAGTGGTCAGGCTGAGAAAAGCCACCCTAGGATCCACAGCAGAGTCAGTGAAAAACCATAACCCTTTGCTACTGTCTGGGTTTGCAGGATCAGGAAATGAAAGGATAGATTCTCATATCCCAAACCAGTAAACACAAAACTATCTCTACACAATAATTAATCATCCTGTAGAATAATCCAGCTGAAGCAAAACATCAATCTGCTTCTGAGACAGCTGTTCAAAGGCAGCAGTTGGCCTGTCCTGGCCAGACAAGGTGAGAAGACTCCGAATGCACAGGAGTTTGTCCAGCCCCACATCCTGAGAATTAGCGTTTGTAAAGATAGATGATAAATCAGTTGCTTTAGTTCACAGCTGCATTAAACAGATTGCCTCCGTAAATGTAGAACCTGCTTTTTCAGTTCCGACAGGAATTTAGTACCTTTGCTGATCAGAATCAATAACTTTAATTGGTAGCTTAGAGTTAGGTGCAAGGTGCATTGACACTAATGAAAATTAGTTACTTAATTCACTGGCCATGCAGGGGAGCCTACCAGGGAAGGTGCTGGGAAGGCAGAGGAAGGCTGCTGCTCTCTGAGCCGTATCTCTTGGGGCACGGAGCGCCGGGATGGGGCTGATGCAGCCGGGCAGGGCAGGAGGGCGGGTGGCGGCGTGTGCCCAGCAGTCCGGGCAGCGGCTGCGTTGCTGCGTGAGCCGGCACAAGGGCACAGAGAAGTGACCCACCTGCAAGCACAGAGGAGAGCCCTGTCCCTGCCCACTGCCCAGGAAGGTCTGTCTGGCCATGAAGACCCAAGCGCTGGGCTTCGGCGAGCCAGCCTGCTCGGGAAGCGTCAGGGCTTGAAATGCACCAAGCAGGTCTCTTCCTTCTCGAGGAGGAAACTTTTCCTTGTTGCAGACCAAACCCAAACCCCAGCTCTGCGGGCATGAGAGGAGGCAGGGCTGCGCCTGCCTGGACCACAGGAGCCTGGCAGAGAGGAACCTGCTCCTGGGACACCCACCCCATCACCCTAGAGACCACCTCCAGTGCTTGCTCTGGCAGCAGCCTCCACTCACTGAACTAAAGAAACCACATGCATCAAACCCCCTTGCATCTTCCAATTAAGCTCTTTTGGTATGGATCAAAATTAAAACACGGTCACCATGCAGGCACATTTGAAGCCCTCACTAGTCAGCAACTAAAGGGTCCAGGCTGGCCCCGTTTCCTTTGAAGCAAGCCTGCTGGCTGTAGGTTTCTGTAGTGCTCACTCGCAATTACGGCTCTTTTCAACTTCTCTCTCTCTCTCTCTTTTTTTTAATTTAAAGAGATTGAGAGGAATTAAAAAACCCTCATCAATCAGATTTATCAAATAAAACTGTAGAGGTAGGGCCAGCTGCAACTACACATGTCAAACTCAGCTGCAGATATGAAAGGAAAGGCTGTAATTCATAGTTAGAGTGCTCAGATTTTTGAGGGTTTAGCAGTGAAGCTAATCCCATTGCTCTACTCCTAAACCTACAGAGATGCTAGGTGAGGTCCCCGTGTACACAGGCTGGGACCCTGCACCCTGCAAAAGGGTCTCTGAGCCACACCTGCCACCTAGGCACGCTCCTTCATGTACTGCTGCAGGGCCCCACTTCTTGGGGCTCATGAAGGACTAGAGTATTTTGGTTTCTTTCCTTGTCCATGCACAACACGTGAGGCTGAGCAGGCTGGTTACATCGTTTACCTGAGACAGTACGCACAGGTTACTGTGGTTGTAAGAGTTCAAGTGACATCAAAGAGAGTAATGGCACAACTTCTTGTTGATTTACATGGGTCAGTATTTTATCAGCCTTCTCAAATTTTGCCTCACCAAGGTCCTACTTTTGTTGAATGCTATTATCCAAGCGACAAGGCAGCCAAAGAAATTCAAGAGCAGGTAACATCGCCAGGTATCTGCACAAGGATCTTCAGATGTGGGTGAGAAGTGCCTTGAGGGGACATGAGCTAAAAACTCTAATGAGGAGTAGATGTCTTGGGACATGCCCGACCTCTCCTGCAGCTGAGTGTTGTGGAGATGCTCTTTGACACGAAACACTACAGTCTGCCTTTACACATGTCACAACATTGAACAGCATCTTGTACAGAAAAATAAGCCAACGCTGAAACCAGTTGGTTGTGCGGAAACTGAAGTCCGTTGTTTTTTCCACCATCTAGCAGGAAGAGGCCTCTATGGTACGAACCATCTTGGACTGCTCCTGGCCAAATCCCTTCCACCCAAGGCACAGGCTCCCGGGCTGACTCACCCGGGTTCCCGGCAAAGCTACTTTCCGCAGATGCTTCAGCAACGACCAGGTTCTTTAGCAGAGGTTTCCAGGCTGCATCTCACATGGCAAAGGTTGTCATCAAATCGAGACGATTTTAGGCTACTGCCAGAGCCTCGTGTCCTCCAACAGACTCCATCTGCTGGCTTTTCAGACAAGCAACTCCTGCAAGGACAAAAATATATCAAGTTAAATAATATATGCTTCATCTTTTGTTTCTCTCAGCAAAACTGTGTAATTTTGGAGATATTTTGTGAATTCAGATTTATGATGATTATTTTTCATACCATGGCTACTAGAGTGACCATAGAGAATTTATTGAGGTAATAATGTGTTTAAATAGGCAATTTTAAAAAAATTGAACCATTGCAATGGATTAACATTCAATCCATTAATATTCAAACATATTAAGTCACTTAAAGGATTTTTGTGTGTGTACGCACATTTTGGGGTATATTCTCATAATACATGAGGAGAAGATATGCTTTACTGTTGACATTTAGCACATTTTCTTTATTGCTTTTCATTTCATTATGAGTAAAAGTGTTATTTGTCCACCCAGCCTTCCCTAGGACGAATGCCATCATTTCTGTTTGCAGAGGCAACCAAAAATTAAAGGAAATATTTTAGATGTCAACACTAAATGTCAAAAACCGATTTTAAGTAATTACTAATACCCTGGCACATATGCGTTTTATTCAGAAAATCCCTGTTAAAAATATTCGTCGGGGGATATTCAGATTTATTATGTAGAACAACACAGCGTTAACATGCTAGCTTCTATTTAATGCTTTGGTTCATAGCAACAAAGATACCAATGGGAAATCATTAAACAAATATGCGATTTTTGCAGCATAATAGGTCTATGTTTGGTATCACTTGAAAAAAAAACCTCACTGAGCTCAAACCGACAGAAAAAGTGCAATGATCAGGATAAGTACAGCAACATTATAAATGTTAACAGGTTTCAGAAAGTGATTTTGCGTTAATTCGAATGTTAATGCTGTCCGAGGCTGCTGAAGGGAGCGCGGGGCTGCGGCAGGAGGCGGACGTCGCCGGCAGGAGCGAGTGCAGGGAACACAAAGGGCTGCCTCTTGGTGTGGGTGGGGGAGTTTTATTAATTATATCTCCTTTAGAGCCCTAACAATAACATGTCAGTAATCTACACATTCTGTACTTAATTGATGTTAATGATTTGGCCGGGTCTCGGTCCTCGCCCGCGAGCCTCCCCATGCCGTGAGAATCCCGGCCATCTTGCGTTCCTCCAGCCC
>NW_009718988.1:298-19060 GCF_000703405.1 Apaloderma vittatum | reverse complement strand
TCGCCACAGCCCCTCTCCCAGCCAGGTCCCACCCGGACGTCTTCCAGCCTGCTCTCGGCATCCCTGAAGGAGCACACGTCCGCCGGCGCAGCCCCGCACAAAGGGGTGCATTCATGCTCCCCCCATGGCCTGGAAAGATGACTGCCCGGCACACATGGCTGGGGCCGCGGTGGGCAGAGGCGGAGGTGGGAGAGGTCCCCCCGGTTGCCCTGACACCAACAACCAGGGGAAGAGTTGGGCGTTTCTCTTGTGCTCATGAGCAACAGGTCCTGAATTGCACACGGCCATCCCCAGCCCAGCGCCCCCCGTGCCTGCAGCTGCCCTTGAGGTGAGGACCTACCTACAAGCACTCAGCAACACCAGGCGCACTCTTACAAGTGATGAAGTGATGCCTCTCAAAAGTACCCCCCACCTGGGATACTGTGGTGTCTACCTGTGGTGCCACTCAGCTGCCAGCCGGCAATGTGTCCTGGACTCCCACCAGGTGCCTTCTCCAGAGTCGAGCCTTTCTGTCACGTCAGTGCCAGGACCCAGGTTTCTGTTCGGGCAGGATGCTGGGGAGCAAAGTCCACCTGGCAGCAGGAGGATCCAAACCCAGGGCAGCTGCCGGCTCACCCCAGCCCATTGCCGCCGGCAGGGAGCACTCAGGAAACCAAAGTTCACGAGCACACACAAGTTACTGCAATGACAAAACCAGCTTGTTCTACTCTTACTCTCTACTCATCCTCCTTCAATGCCAGATGCATGTCACAGCTGCCAGCACTACACCCCCAATTCCTTCTTCCCCTCTCCCTCCTCACATTCTATTCGGCGAGCACGGTGTCTGTATCGCACTCGTCCTGGTGTCTGGCCACGCACAGAGCATGGTGGCTGAGTCTGTGCCTCTCCTCTCAGAGATCAGCAGACTGTTTGACTCCTTTTCCTTCTTACTTATATTAACAGAAGTTAGATCTTCTTGAAGTTGTCCAACAGAGAAAGCCAACTGACAGGGAAGTGGGAGAGACACACTACAAAAAAAAAAAATCATTTTATTTGAGTCCAGTTTTGATAGGAAATCAGGCTAAAAAAATAAATAAAATAGATCAGGACATTGTAACTGCAAGCAAATATCGTCCTCTATTAGGAGGTTTCAGGACCAGCCATCCCACCGGAGCACCTCTCCCACTCGCAGCAGAGCAGGGTGGCCCAAGCAACAAAACATTCAACAAATTGTTCTGTTGCCACTTCTCAGGGGAAAACATTTGCTTAAAAACAGTCAGATGAATTCCGAGTGATCTTTGTTATGTTAATGACTGTTACCAACTGCCTCTTCTTTATATTAAAGTGTTGACTCATTGTCAGTTGGGGTGAGACAAGACAGCTTGCTTGTGCCTTGCAGTCCTTTTGCACTCACCCAAACTACTCATGTGAAGACACTTTAATATGAAGAGACACTGTCTGTGGCCATTATTAATCTCCTGACTGAAGCCCAGAATACTAATAAAACCATGCAGGATCAGCTAACCTTTCCTCAGGGCATTCTTCATTCTGCAAGATATTGGGCAAAATTAACATTTTTCTTTGCTCTCACAAGCCTGTGGCTGACAACCAGACCTCCCAAACCAAGATGTAAAAAGGTTTGCACTTGACCTCTACTATGCCCAGATAACATCATCATCATTCCGGCATAGGGAAGAAGGATGCCTCCTGCGAGCCCAGAAACATCAGCTTTATAAACATCAGAGAGCAACATTTTGTGGATCTGGCCAAGGTGAGAAAGCAACTTGTTTATTCTCAGACTGACCTTAAATCAAGGTGTAACAACCAAATCTCACTGTGAGCTGTACAGCCTAAATATTACATTGACATCTGGTAAGTACTTGGAAAATTAAAACTGGGGTGAAAAACAGGTTATCTTTTAACTCTTGTCATGGTCAGTAATTCTTAATGTATAGAAAAACTGAGCTGAGGCACTGAGCTGCAGAGGCTGGCAGCTTGGTAGAGTACTACCCTCCGAAAAAAAATAAAATGCAAACACCTTACACAGAATTACAAAATAAAGCACCATATTCCTCTTTCCTGTTTGATGTTGTTACTCTGGGATTCAGTCCAAGAACGCTCAAACCATTTATCCTAGTTACACGCAGGGCACGCAATAGGTAAGTTCGTGTAACTGGAGTCTGAACACGATAACCTGGCAAATCACAGCTGTCCCTACTTCTTCTTTTGCCTCAAGGATCTTGGGGGGGGTTCGGTGGAAACCCACTCCCTTTCCTACACAGCTTTATGTTTTTGCTCTCTTTGCAGTGAATGCTTTATTTCCAACCAAGTCACTTTTTAGTTCTATGTGAAGCCTTTTCCAACCATGCTTATAAAGAAAAAGCAGCAATCCTAGATCCAGAGCAGTGAGTGCTGCCTGCTCCTGCTAACCCGTGGCAGTCTTACCCTTGCAGCTTTAGTGGATTTCACATCTGTACATCATAAATGTATATAGTGGTTTCTTTCTGAAAGTTCACATCTATACATGTTATTTGGACCTCTGACCCTACTGAAAATAAAAGAATCTGCTTCCAAAGGAAGCAAATACATACAACATATCAAGATACACTTTTAGTACGAAGAAAATCATGTCCATGGCATGGCCTTTAGCTATATGAGTTTCCAGAAAATGTTTAGGCTCATTGCTCTTCTCTATCAGGAAAATTGGTTTAGCTCATTATTAAACTTAGTATCATTTGAGTTTCAAGGAATTTTACTGTATACAGTTGGTAAAAAAATAAAAGCAAAACATTTGATCCTTTGATTTTGCCTTTATAGTTTAAAAGTCCATTAACATGTAGCTGAATATCTTTTTTAAAACAAAGTGAAGACCAACAGCCAGAAAGACGTTAAATGTATTTAGATTTAGAACTTTTTCACCACCACATCCCATGTCTATAAACATGCCAACTTCTTCTCTTTCCGATGCTCATGGAAATTTTAGCAAGAAACCAAACCCTTGTTTCTCTAGCCCAGATTAGAAATGTACTATCTGAGACTCATAATATGTAACAGGAAAATGTGCAGATGAAGGAAATACATCCCCCTCAAACAAAGGGAAGGTCTTGTCGGGCGACTGCAAGCCCTTCCCCGTCCCAGGAGCAGAGGCTGGTGCACGCCCTCAAGAACAGACACCAGTGGGTACCAGTACTGGGTACCAGTAAGGCCTTAGTCTCACACCAAGCAGTAGGGGATTTTCACCCCTCACATGTCAACAGCCCTCTCTTCAGTTTAAACAAGCAGGTATTTAACTGAAATACCTGGGAAGAAGAAGAACAGGTCTACCTGGCCAGGCTCCACTGCCCAAAGGAAGGTTCAGCTCTGCTGCCCAAAGGGGAGGCTCTGCACATCATTTTACTTTATATCCCAAGGCAACCACGTATTTTAAACCAAACAGAAATAGGCCTTTCATATTTTTCCTCCTTGAATATTATTGCAGCCCTATTGACACATCAAAAATCAGCACATTATAAAATACATTTTCCTTCTTACTATACTAGTTACAGGAGAGCATGTTCAGCTAGGTAAAACAAAACCATTTCTCACATAGGTAAGCAGTTCCAATAGACAGTTTGTTTCTCTGAATTGCCAGCAGCTGTAGGACCAAAGACCCCTGGGATCAGAAAGGTTTTCCTTCCTTCTTTGATAGCCATTTGATCCAATTTTCCCTCAAACATGCCAACTCAGAGTTTTAAAAACCCTGGTTTTATTCAGTCAAGAAAGAATACCTGATTTCTTTTTATAATCTTAAATTCTCCATAAACAGAAATAAAAAGCTTCGTATACAAACTTACCCTTTTATGCTTGGCATGAACCAATTATTTCAAGAGACTGAAAGGAGAGGGATTACATAGTATTGCAATATTCTACAGTCTTAATTAAATGTCTAAGTAAAAGTTGTGTCAATAGCAGACAATTCAGAACCCAAGAGAAACAGGCTTTGTACTTTAAAAGTAAGACATAGTATGACTTGTTTACAGGTAGCATGGCTGAAAGAGCCCATCACCAAAATACTTATTGTTCAACAACTCAAGCCAAGTGACTGCTTTGCTGGAGTCTTAACTTCACAGCACAGAACTTTCACAGACTGGCTAGAAATCGAGTGCTATAACAGCAAAAATGGATGTTAAAGTCTTCTCTCATTTGTATAGTCATCACCTCCTGCCATCTCACAGACACACAAAGTAAAGTCAAATAAAAACCCCAAACTGCTCAGCTACTCCACCTTGACCGCCTACCACAGCCTCAGCAGGTCTGAGCCCTACAGTGCAGGCGATGCTGGCCCGACTGGCTAGAAATCGAGTGCTATAACAGCAAAAATGGATGTTAAAGTCTTCTCTCATTTGTATAGTCATCACCTCCTGCCATCTCACAGACACACAAAGTAAAGTCAAATAAAAACCCCAAACTGCTCAGCTACTCCACCTTGACCGCCTACCACAGCCTCAGCAGGTCTGAGCCCTACAGTGCAGGCGATGCTGGCCCAGAAGAGGAGCGAGCTGGGCTGCTTCCTGCCGTAAGCATCACACGATAGAGCTGCACCACCCATTCACATACCAGGTCAGAGCAGGAGATGTCTCCAGAGAGATTACGAGAGCCCAGGACAAGCTGACCTCAGTCTTGCCAGCAAGGAGGAGCTGTGCTTAATCTCCAACTGACTCAAGGCCATACAAAGTCTGAGCAAACCCGTCCTAGTTCGCAGTATATGCTAGCATCTCTGGGTATTTTTGAGGGGTGGGAGTTGTGGGGAGGCAGGTTTGGAAGATGAGGGTATGAGTAATCTGATGCTTTTAATGCATGTTGTTAAATAACTAGAGGAATGATGTTCCTAAAACAGGAGGTACATACATGCAAACCAACGTAAAGCAGGTACATCCAGTGTCATCCTGTGCACTTGCCAGTTCCCCTGCTGCACTGCACAGTGGCCCCCTGACCACTTCCTAATTTCCAGATTTTATCCAACCTTGCAGTGTCCTGACCAGGCATTACTCCCACTAAAGTCTGGAGAGAAGCCAGTTGTAGTCTTTGGTAATTCCCGAGCTGAAGTTGAGGTGCCCTGATGCCTCCCGTCGAAAGGTGAAGCCTGGGACACTTGCATCAGGGTCTGACTTCACAGCCTGGCCAAAGGGAGAGCGTTCTAGCCAGCCTGCCTGAGCTCAGGCTGCTACCGAAGTGAGACGGACCAGCCGCACCGTGCGTGAAGGAAACCGCACCCAGGAACCAGAGCTTGCAGGGCCTGCAGCTCGCACGGGATGTCTGGCTGAATATTGATGCAAGCACTTTGCTGAACTTGCACCAGCTGCTTACCTGCACTGCATGCAACCCCTCAGGGTGTAATTCCTGAGAATCCCGAGGAGATGGTGACTTGGGACCCAGAAACCAATAGTCACAAGATGACAAACCTACTGCTTTACAGGAGACAAGCTATACAGAACTGTTTGTATGAACTGCTCGTAGAGCACAACAGCATTTTCAACAGCTCAGTACCTGGCAGACCTCAATATCTTCATCCTTTCTGCTCATGAGTGCACCTCATCCCCAAGCCCGGCTCACAACTGCAGCCTCAACGCGCTCATTTGGGGCTATTTATTCAATACGGTCACAGCTACCACCAATTTCAATATTAAAGCAGCAGCAACACAGAATTAGCACTGGATTCAATTCTCTTGCTCAAAGTTTCTTCAATGTCCCCAGCTTTCAGACCAAGGTGAGGATTTGATACATAGTTATGACAAACCTTTCAGGAGGAGAAGGTAATCATATATGCCACCCAGGTTACTGCAGAATTCAATTTACTCTGCCGCATGCTTTATGGTGGGCTGTAGCTATTAAAGGGAGAGACAGTTTCCAGCTGAGGAGTGTGCAACAAGGCACAGCTAAATTGCTTTCTTGGGGCTCCCCAGTGCCATTGAGTTCCACTCACCCCTGTGCCAAGAACAGCTGTCTCCGGGCCATCCTCCCTCCACGTCCCAGGGTGACACACAGAGTCAGACAGAGCCTGCAGGAACACGTTATTTGGTATTAGCTTGTCTTCATTACAAGAGATATGGAGGGAACTCCCTTACGGGTTTTGCTTTGGGTGGTGTTTGTGTTGTTTGGGTTTTTTTTTTCCTCTCTCTTTCTCAATAGGGGATAACTGTCTTCCTTAAAATGAGCTGCACTGTTCCTCCCTAAATGGTTTTCAGCCTATGGCACCCAGTGCCTAATTTTTTCAAGCTGTCCCAGAAAGACAGCACACCCAGACAGGCATAAGTCTCCATAGGTGTTACAGGACAACCAGAAACAAAAAGTAAAGTATGAGAAAAAGATGAGAAAGCAAAAAAAGAAACAAAACCCAAACAGCTCTTAAAGTAAGTGACCACTGCTTGTAAGTACTGCAGCTTTGGCACATCATCACATTCCTACCTGGGAAGCTGCAAAGCCCTGATTCTCCACACTCTGATGGGATTGCTCCCCAAAACAAAGCAGTTCAACCTTCCAGGAGGCAGGGGAAGTGACAAAGTTAATGGGACCGTCATCTAAAGCAGAGATCCGACTTAGGAAGAGCACTGTTATCTGAATAGTTTCATTCACAGATATATTTATCCCAGATACAGGTTTCCCACACAGCCAAGAATACACAGAACACCTGCATTCACTCTTGAAGAGGTATTAACTATAAAGTTATATTTAGCTTAAACTGAAAGCTAGAGTTCCTCGTATCTGTAGTGTTTTCACAAATATATAATTGAACAGTTAAAAGTCATAAAGAAAAAGGAATCTGTTACATTTTAAACATGATTTAAACATTTTTAATTTTTTAAGAAACAGATTGAATATACGCTAACCACTGAAAAGTAATGCAAAAGGACTAGTACTGAAGTACTAGTAGCACTGAAGGCTGGTGACTTAACAATTAAGCCACCTTTCAGGTGGGTTGTTTTCCACCCCCACCTCCATTGTGTTCCAAGTTTAAAAGATCAAGTACCAAAATGTGTCTTATTCCTCCAATTCCTTTCAATACTAGGCAAATACAACATTGCATTGTCTAGGAGATGTAGTTTTCTGAGAAATTCAAACCTCTCTGCACCAGCAAACTTGTTCAGCTAGCATTTCACTTATTTTGTTAGCACAGAACTTATAGCTATTCATTGCAAGGGGAAAAAAAAAAGGCGACACTACCACATAATTTGCTTACCGTTAGTTACTGTAGGCATTTTTATTACATTAAAGCTTTAACATTTATCAGAATACTGGGTGAGGGAAGAGCATAAGGGAGAATAACTTAAAAAAATAGTAAAAAGCAGCCTTGATGGGAACTAATGTTTAGAAAAAATTAACCAACAGCTCAGTAGGAGCTTCCTGAAACAAGTGTTGTAGCATTTAAGTTATCTACAGAAGGACATGCTGGATCCTGGCAGTCTCACAAAGTGTTCGGTGTTGCTGAACAGCCTTTTAAAGTGAACATCACAAGAAAAATAAGGAACCATTTTGACATTTATTTTCTCTCTTTCCATTTTCTCCAGAATCACGACTTTCCAGAAAACACATTACTATGATTTCTCAGATTCTCAGACATTGCAAAGGTCAAGAAGGACAACTCTTCCTGAGAAAAGGCACACACCATTCCAGAATGCAATTTTGCACAGAAGATGATTAGTTGTCAAAAGGCTACACCAAAAGTCTTAAGTTTAAATGATCATGTTTGAAGAATGGACAGGCTTTTCCTACCGATCCGTTCTTGCTATTAAGCATAATAATCCAGACAAACTGATTCAAGAATTTCCCGATACACTGATAACTAGCAGTGTGTTAAGGACTTCCCATATAATTGTCATCTTTATTATCCCCTTCTTACTAACCTGCATCTGGCTAAGAGAAATCCAAATAGCCCGACGTGGCAATTTTATCTTAGCTTCCAAAAAGGAAGTTTTAACTGATAAGCCAGTAGCGGTAAATAAATAAAGCCATAGTTACTACTACATTATTCATCCCCAACTCCCACACTACTAGTGGTCACAGTCTGTAAAACCTTAGCTGACCATAATTAAAAGAAAAATAGGAATATACATAAACCAGCTGTCTTAGACAGCATTTTTATTAAAAATGGATACACTGAGACATAGCAGCATTTACAATAAAGAGTTTTTAAAAAGGCATCAAGTTGTAAACCAACCATTCAAAAAAGAGGCTTTGAATTGTTGTCTTCCACAGCACTTCGCGCCCTTTTGTCAACAGGGGACAGTATGACTGCAAGTTATCCAAAGGACAAACAGGCACAGTAACTAATCTAAATTTCAAGCCCTTTTCCTGAACAGGTGGTCACATCAAGCATCACCCTCCGTAGCAGCATTTGGAGCACTCTTCGGTGTTCTTTTAAGTGGCTGGTGTACTTGATCCATTTCTTTAAAATATTTTAAAGTTCAATAAAAATATTTCAAATAGAAAGGTTCTTCTGTCACAAAAAAAAGGTAAGATTTCCTTTTCAGATTCCATAAAAGCTTATGAACTTCACTGGCAGCATTTCCATAATGGAGCAGGAGTTAGAACCAGCAGAACAGGCACTTCAGCAAAATTGTCTGTCAACAGTTTCTAAAGTCATATTGGCTTCAGTCCAGAAGACTGTTTCTTACTACTCTGTGGTGGTGTAAGGACACCAGTGGGGAAAGGTGAAGTCCTATTTTGCTCAGCCAATATGGCTTGTTTTGCTTGAGCTTTGTCCTGAAAGCATAGGGGAGGAAAAAAAAAAAATAAAAAATCTTTACTTTAGTATATGTATGCAACAGATCAATATAATTCAGTGTTTTATAACTTGATAGATTGCTAATCTGGAAACATATATCCATAACCTCCAAAAGTAACTGATACATTATGCAGCACACAATAGTGAAAAAAACCTCAAGAGGTCAGTATTAACTTTTGGAATCTGATGATCAGCATTATGGTATCTGTATCTTTAAGAAAGCAAAATTTAGAAGCAGCTAAACAAGAAGAGCTGTAACTTCTACTATAACTAAATAACCTAGACAGAAAAAAAACCTGACAAACCAAAACCCAACCTCTGACAGCTTAGATTAACTACAATTTGTTGGAAAAGATTTCGATTCCCTGCAAGTTTTGTATGCTAAAAACTACTCTTGCACAACTTCTTGTCAACCACCACTGTCACAAAATAGTCACACAAGATCAGTTTTGGGTGATCAGTCTTTATTTTCTCTTTTTCATTGGACAAGGTTTTATTATCTGTATTTCCTACAGAGAAAGGCCTAACATATAGTATTTGAAGCATTCCAAAGGGCAGAATTATGCTTCTGATTTCTAGGGCAATTATTTGCCATTTGAGAAGAGAAGCTTAAATCACAATCACCTTTTGAAACTAAGTACTGAACAAGTCGGGTGTCTGCTCCAAGAATTTTGCAGCTGGAGTAGAACCTTGTGCCTTTCACCATCTGCACATGCTCAGTCTGATAATGCTTCACTTAAGTTTACTGCATGTTCTAACCCAAAAAGAAACAGGTTGTAGGAGATTTTACAGAGAGTTTGTCTTCATTATGCATATACATACCAGCAAATCCAAGCTGTTTATGTGCGTCTGTATATTGTGCAAGTCTTCAGGAGCTACACCTCTAAAGTGTTTGAGTTTGGAGCTTCCTACTTCCCTTATAGCCATCGCAAAAGGAACCATCCATTTTACACATTCCTCTATCTCACACCATTCATAACCTGGAAGACAAGACATATGCTTATCCACCGGAATGAGGACTTAATGTTTGTAAACACATTAGATTTCATTTATAAATGCCAATACCTGAAACTTTCTGCATCAATTCAGATGAGGAGAAGTGATACAAAGCAGAAGCTGCAAGTACCCCATATGTATATTCTAAGCAGCCAATATCCAACACACAGAGATCCAAGAGCTGCAAGACAACAGATGTTTAATAAGTCTATCACAAGAACACTTTTTTTGTCAGGTGAAACAGCATTTGAGGGAAGAAATCTGCCTTACCTCTGCTATTTGTACAAATATTTGCTGTGGATATTGTGGCAGCAACACCTCATAAAGCTCATTTAAATACGCAACTTGCATGTAAATGTTTAGCCATGATACAACTGTCAGTGGATTTAAGTTCCAGTTCAGAGCCTGAAAGAGTACACACGCACAAGACTTCAGTATTAATAAGGAGTTCCTAACTTAAACCATGCTACTTTATTTACTCCAGATCAGAAGATGCAATTCCAGTTCATCAAAGCGTCTTTGAAACACACAAATCAAATCCTCACCTGTACCTTCTCCTGCTGACAGGGGGAGAATGATTCATTCTGTTAATACACATATACTCGTGGATGCTTTAAACCCCTTGTTACCCAGAGAACACTTTTTTCTAATTAGAAAGAGAAACTGGGCCACTTAGCAGCACATCAGATTAACTGAGGCTCTCTACTTTTAGTCTAATACGCAATATGTTTTTA
This sequence comes from Apaloderma vittatum, assembly GCF_000703405.1. Taxonomy (NCBI): domain Eukaryota; kingdom Metazoa; phylum Chordata; class Aves; order Trogoniformes; family Trogonidae; genus Apaloderma; species Apaloderma vittatum. Next base: position 8,590 of record NW_009718988.1, on the reverse strand, counting down.
AAAACTAAAGTAGAACTAATTCCACTTTGGAATATTACCTTCATAATGATCAATTCCATACTGAGGATTTCGTCTTCTGTACAAGCTCCATCTGTAACATAGGCAAACTGGTGCAACTTTGGTGGATAAATTTCCTGCAAGACAGGAGATCAAGTATTAATTTGTGGAATAAGTCATAACTAGTGTCATTTGCTTAAGAAAAAAAAAGAAAGGAGGGGGTAAGAAGGGAAAAAAAAAAAAAAAGGAAAAGCCTCACCTCACCACTACTTCAGCATTTCAAAACATAGGGGGGGAAAAAAGAAAAAGAGAACCAACCCTGCATCTTAACTTGTGGTGTTCTACTCTGCCTTTACTATGAACAGATTTCTTGTTCTGCCTTCCTGTTCAGAGCCTTCACCTTTCACTTTTGATGGATCAAAACAACATGCATTAGGTTTAACTACAGCACCACTGAGATGGTATCATAATTGAGGCAGATTGAAGTATAATAGTCCCCTTAGAAGAAAAGCAGTAAGAACCTAAAAAGCATTATGGATTTAATAGTTCAATTTGTTCCAATAAATAAAGCTCAGACTATCATCCAGTAGGTAACTCCACTGACAACAGAATAGCTACAATTGCTCTTTGTATAGAGCAACCACAATTTAAAATTTCAGTTTTATTCCAACACTGAAAAAATATCCTGTTAAGATTAAAGAGACATACTGCAATATTAACTAGTTTTAACTTAAGCTGCTTCAAAACCCCCCCCACAATAGGCAGAATTTTGAAAAGAAAAAAAAAAAATCACCAGTTTTTTTGCCTCCTGTCTCCCAGATGAAAAGTCACAGCAAACTCCATAAAGCCTGCCAAAATGTGTCCAGCATACAATAAGCATGCGCTCTGTCCCTTCATGTTTTTATGTTTAAGTAACACTGGAGACACTTACCTCAAGCTTTGCTGCTATGAATAAAGACGAGATACCAATAAGCTGCAATAGTGTTTTTACAACGTTTTGTTGCGTTGCCATAAACCGATCAAAGAAATCTTGTGCTAAATAAAAAGTTTCTCTGTGAAGCTTGTAGACTTCACAAACCTGGAGAGACAGAGATTACTATGGTCAAGAATGGTGTTACAGAGTCAAAACCAGATGCTACAGATGTATTAAAAAAAAAAACCAGCAAGAGTTAGACATAAAATTAATACTGACTTTCTGCTTCACTGCTGTTGTGAAGTAACATGTTAACTAAGAGCATGAGTTCAACAGTTTCCTTTGACACAAGATGACTGTCACTGCAGTAACTCCAAAACCAAAGAGAGAAGAGTGAAAGCCCTTTAAGGAAATGCAAGCACATGTTCCAACACTGTCAGAACATCAGTTCTTCATTTTTCCAAAGATACGTCATTCCAACACCTCAAAAGAGAAAATTCTCACAAATGCTTCAGAATTAACAACAGAGGCTGCACCACCAAATCATCTTGACAGCAGAAAAGAGACTCACAGTCACAGGACATTCCATGTGCCATTAACAGAGGTGTGAGATGCTTCTGGTGTCTAAGCCACCACACCCTCCTTTTTACTGTGACTTTCACAGTCATTTGCGCAGCTTTTATCCAAAGTGTGACCTTAAAAAGCTTACCTACCGCCTGGAGCTTTAGGTACAAACTGAGTATGACCCACTAGCAATCTAAATTAATATGAGCATATATTGACAGTTTGTACACCATCAACTCATTCCACTACATATTCTCTTCTTAATTTTGGTGCCATTGACAAACTTGAAGATGAAAATGAAAGTCTAGTGCTAAACAGCTCATGCAAAGATCATGAAATGTACTCACAACAGTTATTCGTACACTTCAACAAAAGCACACTTGAAACTCACAAGCACAGGAAATCTTACCTCCATCAGCCAGTCTAGAAGGATTGTTCTCATTTTAGGTTGCAGGAGAGGGTGCCTTTGCATATAGAGTTTATCCCTCACATAGGTCTCTTCTTTGCTTATCATGTTTTTCCACACATCCTCTCTGTTTGCCCAGCTAAGACAGATGAATACGATTAGTCCTAAATCCTAAGACAAAAGGTAGGCAGACAGAGAGCAGCGAAATGGCACACTTACCCCAGAACAGGTAATGGTGAAGCTCTAGTTGAGACAACACTTAGATGTATAAAGTGAGAGTAGTCCACACCAACTGGATCATCATCTTTATCCGGAGTAGGAATCAGCATGTGGGCATTTTTGTGAACATTATTCCAGGATGGCTATTAAACGAAAAACAAGATTTTTTTACACTGTGTCTTTTTAAATAATCATTTTAGCTGTAAATAGAAGACAAGACATTGGCAATACATTATGACGAAGTATGATTAGCTCTTTAAACAGCACAGAACGAGAGAGATAAGGGACCTCTGTAGGTCATTTTGTCCAACTCCCCGGCTCAAGCAGGGCCACCTATAACCAGTGGCCCAGGTGGCTTTTGAGGATCACTAAAGATGGAGGCTCCACAGCATCTCTGGGCAAAATGTGCCAGTGCTCAGTCACCCACACAGTGGGAAAAAAAAAAAAAAAGAAGTGTTTCCTGATGTTCAGAGGGAACTTCCTGGTCCTCAGTTTGTATGTGCCTCCTTGTCCTGTTGCTGGGCTTCACTGAAAAAAAGCCCAGCTCCATACTCCAAGTATTCATATACATTTGATACAATCTCCCCAAGGCTTTTTTCCTCCATGCTAAACAGTCTCGGATCCCTCAGCCTTTCCTCATAGGAGACACCCTCTGGTTCTTTAATCATGTTAGTGGCCCTTTGCTGGACACTTTCCAGCATATCTATATCTCTTTCGTACTGGGGAGCCCAGAACTGGACACAGTACTCCAGGTGTGGCCTCAGGATGAGTGTTGCTTATTTTCACAGTAAGGAAAGTTCACAACTAAAGCTGAAGAACCTTTACCCTATCCTCCCTTTTGAAGGACCACAACTGTTTCATGGAAGAATATTAAAGTCTGAGTCTTCTATTGCCATGTTGCATTTTGTTTCCAGCAAAAATATTTTGCATGAAAGCAAGATGCTTGCCTTCAGGTAAAGAATAAGCAGATGGAACTTTTAATTCCAATTTATAATTTTAACTACACAAATATAAGGTCAGAATTTCTGGTAAGGAATATGCAGATGCAATGCCTTAAGTTGTGCTTCCATGCAAAGCAACCTCGACAATGAACACAGTAAAATAGTAGTTTATAGAATTTTTCCTCATCCTTCAGTGCTAAAATGAAAAAACAAAGCACTTAAGATCCAATTGTTTTCAGAATAAAGCAAGTACATGTTAAGCAATTGCTACTAAAGTATCAGGTTGATCACCACATGTACAGAATTTTGTCACGGTCTGCAGACATCAGATCTGACACTTCACCTGTCACCCTTCAGTTTAGGTTTACTTTTCTCCTGGCTAACTCTGTTAAACAAGATCTTGGTGTATGCCTCATGCTTCACAGTTCTCCAGAAAAACACTGCTTGTTTTATTTTGCAGGGGAATACAAAGCCAGCCCCATGTCATCATGCCTAAGCAAATTAAAATTTGGCAGTTCTGCCTAACAGGGAAGTCAGCCATCTTGCTTCAAACTGATCTCTTCTGCAGCACTAAAAGGACAGAACTTGCTATCAAGATCCCTAATGTGCTTCAAGAAATAAACCATTAGGTGCTAACAAACAAAATGCTCTACATTAAGTTTCGCCCCTCACAAAGAAGCTTCTACACCTGATTTTTTCCCGTCCTTGCTACAAATGACACCACTTTCCTGCAAAATGGCTGCTCTCTAGCATCTGCCTAAGAAACAGAAACCACTGACATGGTGAAACAAAAAACACATTTCACAGTTCGCCCACAGCCAAGACCACTTTGTACTTTGAGTTATTGACACACAGATGGGAACTTCTTACTGAAGTTCTACATGAAAATCTAGCATAGCTACATACCCAGCCATGCCACTATTTAATTTGTGTGGGAGAAGGTAAAAAGGGAAAATAGTACCTTTATCTTAAAAATGACATATTCCTCACAAACTTCAAGTTTGAATTCAAGTGTTGCATTGGCATTGCTTTAAGTTAATTTTTGTCCTCCTTTGAAACTCGACTTTAACCACACTTTGTCCTTCAAACTACAGAGCAAGCCGCCCAGCTGCCAATAGCCTTTGGAGAAGTGCTGCCTTATCAGTTAATCAGCAAACCAACAGAAAAGCAGTACATATCGTATAATGCCTGTTTAAAGGCGTCTACTACACCAGCAGCTTCTGAAGGACAATGGATCTGCTCCACAGAGTTCTCAACCACAGTAGATACCTCACACATTACACTGCAGCAAAAAAGACAATTGATTTAAGAGATTTCACCATCTCCAATCTTCTATAAGGAGTAACAAATCAAAGGCCAAGAGTCCCTTAGGTCTTTTGAGAAAGAGCAAAATCCAAAGTTTTTAACTAGGTACTATCACTCATGAAAGACTGAGAAGAAGATGCAAGCAACTGGAAAATATATAGCTTAGCTAGAGACAAGAAGGAAACAAATGTGCAGGGCCCTTGAAAGCAAGAAGCTACCAGGAAGGGAGGCAGGAACACTATAGCTCTGGCATGGATTTTGCCTGAGATAAAGAGCATATTAATCAGACTCTGGAGTCTTTAAAGCAGATTTAGCAAGATATTCAACCAAAACTACGAAACTATCAAGAAACTGCATTACATCACACTGTAACTGTAAGGAAATGGGAGCCACCACTGAAAAAAGAAACAGCTTAAGACGAGGAAACCATGAAGAGCTTCCTTTGGGTTTGCACAGAGCCCACCCAAAAGCAGGAGCTGCCAAAAAGTGATAGACATTACAGAGAATCTGTGCAGCCTAACGGAGGAAGTCCTACAGTCCTGGGCCTACTTCTGAGGCAAATAGGAGCTGAGCAAGATGCAAGCCAAAAATCAAAGGGGAAAACTGTCTCTTCAAATCCACATGGAGCCCAGCAAGAAAGCTTGGTGACACCCACAGCGCTATTTCGGATACAGGAATAGAACAACTGATCAAAGATACATCTGTATCTTAGACCCAAGAACTAGATACAGATTGGAGAAATTGAACTGAGGACATGAAGGCTTGTTAGAAGGATCACCAAGAAGGACAAAAGGCAAACTCCAAAAAAAAAACCTAAATCAAACCCTAGAAATTGAGGTGTTGCTTTTTTTAGAGCTCAAACATTCCCTCCCCTCAGTTTTCCGCAAGGTGTCATCACTCACCGATACATCAAATATTCATTTAAAGAGATATTTTGGGCATCCTTCAGGCATATAGGCCAGACACACAATGGAGCATGTAGCAACCACAAAGAGGGTGACCCAGAACTGCATTCAAACAGCAAGGTCAGAGGATTTTCAGCATGGAAACTGAAGGCAGAGGATGCAGACAGGCCTCTTTGTCTCACCCTAGAAAGCAGCACCTCATAACAGAGAGACAATGATATCAACCACTAGACTACCACCTCAATTTGCCCATCAGAAAGAGTAAGACCTACAATTCCAGCTATTTTTCACTCACAGCACGCCTTAGTTTGAAGTATAGGATTTTTCTTTGCCATTAGAAAGGGATTCCATAATAAATAAGTGAGAGAGAAGAGCAACCCACATTATTAAGTTACTCCTATTCTTTCTGAATAGCATAGGATCTTCTGCTTCTTTTAATTTTCTAAAGAGTCTGAACACTGCCCTGTTCCAGATTTGTGCCAAGTCAAATTCTCAACCTGAATATACTTTAGATTATCTGTTTGTCTGAAGAGTCATATGTTGTTTTTTGTGGTTTTGTTTGGTTTTTAACTGAATCTTCCAAAGAAAACCTAGACTAGCTGAAGAATTTTAATGACATTTTCAAAACCAGTCAGGTGGAGCATTTTGACAACAGCAAGATCAGATTCTGGAGAAACGTCTAGTGAGAAACGGATCAAAACTATTTCCTGAGAGTTTACTTTCATTTTCTTTTCACCTGAGAAGATTAGTTTCATCTAAAGAAACTAACTTCTAGATTCAATTCTCCATTCTATGTGGAGGTGGCCACATAATCTGTATCACAATTGCACAGATGACTCTAGTTAGACAAATTTTGTTTTACACGGAGCCTTGGAAGTGTATCCATCCACAGAATGCAGCCAGAATTAATATGAGAATTGCTACCAGAATTACAGCAGTGCCAGGTCTCTAAAATCAAACACAGAATTTATGCAATATTCTGCTGTCACAAACCTGATGATATAGCCACCCTTTCATCATGTAAAGGGTAATGGCATCCTAATTAAGAACTCAGGCCTTATGCTCAACAGAAACAAACTAATGAATTGACCATGAAGATGCCATAAAGTGGGATGTGACTATGATATTTTGCCTTGTGCATAAACTAGTGTCAGTAAACAATTTATTTAATGTAGAAGTCATGTGGTATAGGCTGCAGTGGATTTATAGCTACTTGCATTTTAGAATTGCTGTGCCTCAACAGAATAACTATCTCACTGGCTATCATACAAGCCTGCTATACTGCTGCTGGAACCGTAAACATATTCTCATTAGTGGCCCATGGCAATTTATATCAGAGAATAGCTTGTGTCACACCATAGACTGAAGAGCTGCTGCTGTGCAGCCAAATGTTAGCTTTTTTAAACAGATCTGTAACAATCTGGCTACTTTGTCACAACAAAAATCCTTCTCTATGTAAGGATGGATACATAGGTACCTATTTTCTTTATCTTCCACAGATCAAAGGGCCAAATCCCACCAGTACCCTAAGCTAAGCTTAAAAAATTCTCAAGTAAATACTTTGCATGCCTATTGCCTAAATTTTCTGAATTTTAATTTACCTGTCATTCCTAAAGTAACACTGAATGACTACCAGTCCAGGACCCCAAACAAGAACAAAAAAATGGAAGTCTTGATCTACTTTCAAAGTTGAAGGTCAATGTACACAAAATACATTTCAAGTTTCTTTCTTCCAGTGTCTTTCTGGAAGAAGGCAAAACTGGGTCCCTGTTGAAGGGGGTTTTTTTTACCCATACCTTCTATTATACAAAAAATGTACACAAGAAGCCTTTGCTTAGCTCAAACAGAATGAATCTTTTGGTGAAGGAGAGAGCTACAATGAAGGACAGGTAGCTCTTTCTTGTCAGAAGTGAGAAATTAGTTTAATATACTGCACAAAAGAAAGACAGAAGGGAAGGAGAGATCCACTCATTAAATGCTCACCATTTGAGCTCTGCTTAATATGTTGACTGATAACTAGTATACACAGTTGCAACAAGCAGAGGCCATTCCAAACAATGATGCCCATCTGTTATGGTAGCACTTTAGTCTTAGAACTTCCAGCTGCCACTTCTGGTTAGATAAGCCACATTATGCATAGCCTCACGGACCAAATGAGTACGGTCTGTACTCCCTGATCGTGACTTTTGCAGCCTAAGTATCACCCTGCATGTGCATTAACAGGCTGAAGTCCTAGAAATCGTGACTGAGCAAGTATGTGCACACACACAGAGCAGGGGAAGAAAAAAAAAAATAGAGGGGAACAAATCTATTTCAGAAGACAGGCTACTCTTATTTGGAGCGGGCATCATGCTTTCAATATCATATACCAACAGTATCTGGTTTGAAGACTATAGGAAGAGCCCTAAGGGAGCAAGAGGATACTACTAAAGTTAGTTTTGACTTCCTAATTCGTGTCATTCTAAACAGCTTACTGAAAAAACTGGCAATGGTCACTAACCTCCACTGTAGGCCTGAATTCATAGTTAAAGGACCTGACAGACGTTATCTCTTCATTCTGTAGAGAAATGAAGCCTCTTTTACCACCACGTTATCATCTAGTATGGACTTCAAACTTCTAATCAGACCCCTTGCACCCTGTCAGGCTAATAGTGAAACTTGTCAATAGGTACAGGGCTGATGGTGAAAGGAACGGGGGCATCTTTTCTCTCTCCCAGGCAACGTGTAAGTAGAGACATGACTGCAAAGAGAACTGCTTCCAAAGACAATTTTGTTCACACGCTTAAGCGTCTTGTGCTTTGGCCTGCAAAGCACAGCATGTAAGCACGTGTACTCTTGCAGCTCCCTAGAGGTCAATGCAGAGTTCCTCCATGTAGGCCTAAACGTACAGAAAGGCTTTTGTAAGGCGTACCCTTGAAATTCCAGGACAGTTGCATATATTTAAGCACTAGGATAATGGTTTAGACCAACACAGGCCTAATCTCTTGCAAAGACTCTAAAGCAACCTGTATGGCCTGAAGTGCTTCACAGCCTTCTTCAGCC
>NW_009718988.1:0-267 GCF_000703405.1 Apaloderma vittatum | reverse complement strand
GGGCTTGCCAGCCCCCCCCCCCCGCCGCTCTAGAGCACATGGCAGCTGTGTACGTGTGTTGCACCATGTTCATGATAGCAACGAGGTACTGCAAAATAATAATAGGGTCAAGTAAAGATTACACGAGTATGATCTAAAGCCAGATCGGTTACCTGATTTTCATATTGCTTTTTTCTAGTCATTTCCATTCTGGCGACTTCTTCATCGGGATCCTGCAAGAACTACAAAAGGGAACGCATGATTTCAGCGGCACGACCCACCAGAGGA
>NW_009718987.1:0-468 GCF_000703405.1 Apaloderma vittatum | reverse complement strand
CAAGACTGGGAGTTGATCCTGGGCAAGAGGATTCTGTGCCCATCCTGCCTTATATTTTCTTCTAAGCATTTCAATTCCTCACTAACACAAGTGTTCCCAAGACAAGTATACCACCTCCAACACTCTTATGACATCGCCAATTGGCCTTTCCAAGGATTTCTAGTTCCCTCAAACAAGTCTTCCCACTCCTAAGAGCCGCCATTCACAGTAGTAACAGCAGGCCTTAAGAAGTATACATCTCCCCTTGCTATATGTCACTGTTTCCCACCTCAAGGCCCAACCCAACTCTTATAGACTCTTAGACCACAAGAAAAAAAACACACATGGTATCGAGCAGCTACTCTACAGATGAACATCCCAGTTTGGAAAAATGCTGAAGCAATTTCAGAGCAAAACATTATAAATCTGAGAGCAATACACTTCGGAGAAACCTAATAGCAACAGACATTGATTTCATGCTAAGAGAGA
>NW_009718986.1:28870-38692 GCF_000703405.1 Apaloderma vittatum | reverse complement strand
TTTTTATTTGCACTTTTAAAAAAACCAACCCTCAGATGCTCCTCCATGTGGACTGAGAACCCATCAAGGCACACACACGAGAACTCTTCCCGATCAACTCCAAATCCTGGCTTTTGTGGGTTTTGCTGCAACACATAAACTTGTATTTAAGACACACTCGTGCAAAAACTTAGCTGGAGACTTTAAGGTGTATTTTGTCTTGATTTCTTGGTCTTGTTTTTATTTTTGGTTTTTTTTTTGCTTCACTGGAAATCAGAAGCTTGTTTTGGAATTGGACCTGCTTTTGCTGCACTTCTCCTCTGGGCTGGATAACACTGAAGCTCGTTGCTTTTCTACTTGGATAGTGTTTTCCTGTTGATCTGTTCTTTTTCTTCTCCTGTGGGGCAGACTTTTTTTTTTGAGGGAGGGTGAACAAACGACAACAAAAAAAAAACCACTTAATTTTTTTGGCCGTGTGAGATTTTTTTCGTATTCAGATTGGTAAAATTACGGGTACACTTACAAAAAAAAACAAGAAAAAAAATAAAGAAGCATTAAAATAAGAAAGGAACACGTCAGAAAGACCCCTACACGGTAGACAAAATACTTGTTTCTTTACAGCAAGACTGAATCGAAAGCTGCCAAAGAGCCCCGTAAAGGAAAGACTAAAAGGTAAGAAGGGGTGATAATCTGGGCATGGTAGAAGTTAACAGTGGAAGAGACCTGCTAAGACGGCGCATGCTGCCTTTTCTCACAAGTTTGTTTTTATTTTTTAACTCTTCATTAGGCAGTGCAACAAGAAACACCCCGAAACATTTCAGAACCCATTTATTTTTATCAGATTTTTTTTTTTTTTTGCTTTAAACGCCTTGCGGAAACATGTTTTTCCCGGTGCTAGAATGAGTTCAGTGGTGCTCGCAGCTGCAGGAGCCGCTGGGCGCAGGGCAGGCACCAGCAGTGCCGCCTGTGTGAGCGAGTTGTGTCGCAGACGTGACCCTGGGCACTTCGCTTTTTGACTTTACACGTGTGAAAACTGTCGCCGGGCGTGTTGGAAGTGGTGCCGGGGTGGGGGCTGAGCCCCGTGGGAAGGGGCAGCGGGGCTGCTCGCCTGGGTGAGCCCGGGAGGCTCCAGCTTTGTCCTTGGGGGCAGCTCTCTGGTAGAAGTTCAGGTGGCTGGATCCATTTTCCTTTCCTCTCCCTCCCTCCATAATGAGATTGTGGGAATCTACTGCAGTTTTTTCCCGGGTGTTGAGAGAGATCTTTGGCTGAACCCGAAATGTCTCCCGGTATGAGAGAGAATGTTGAGCAGAGTCGATGCTTTTAACTGCGGCGCTGAAGGGGCAGACGGGGAGGGTTCGGTTCTTCACCGGAGAAATCTGAAGCACTGCAAGTTCGTTAATTGCTTCCATCTCCTCGGTTTGCATCGCAAGTTGGTGTTAGGGGTTAATCTTCATGCGTAATTAGTTGGAGGTCCAATAACTGGATTTAGTGAACCCGGTTGGTTTTTTTCCCCCTCCCTCTTTTTCCATTAAATACAATACTGCTCGTCTTGTTTTGTGGCTGCTTCGTTTTCTGCTACAACTCGAGCGTATCTGTGGGAAGATACTAATATGACAGGCAGTTTAAATTTAGAAATAATCTTCAGTACGTCATAGCCGTGGCTGTTGCCTGTTTTTCCTCTCGCATGCACATGTATATAGTGTCTGACAAACGCGCGCTCATCTAGATGCTGAAATCTGCTCTGGACGTTAGGCCAGTTAAGGTAATTAAAAATGCAGTAACTCCCGCTGTTCGTGGGGTGCTGGGTGATGCAGAGCTGTAAATCAGGTGGGTGTCAGCGCTGGGAGGACAAGGCGAGTGCAGGGGAGCATCTGCGCTGCTGCTGGGGCTTCCTTCGGCACAAAGCAGCGTCTTCAATCCCTTACCTGCAGTGCGTGGTGGGGTTTTTTTTGGATTCACTCACGACTCAGAATTAAAATGTAGTTTCCTCTCGGCTACGACTTTTTTATCGTTTCAGGAAAGCGGTGGAAACACACACGCTCATTCTCACTGCTCCCCACGCCCCGTGTTTGCCAAGGCAGCAGTAGGTGCAACCTGTGCTTAGCAAATCACGTAGTTTTCCATAATCGCAGTTCTCCAAATTCCGAAAGCCCTCGGATGTGTGCCTGGCTCTTCAGGGGGATGTCTGTGAACTCGGAGTGGTGTGCTGAGGGACCTGCCCCCGGGTCATGAGCTGTTGTTTCTCCTCTGGCTTCTGGAGTTGTTTTCCAGCACATCCGAGCATCGCTGTCAGGTTTGGCCCCAACTAGTGAGAAAAGCTGCTTTAGCCTCCGGGAGCCTTGGCCTTTGATTTGCAGGACTAACGTTGCTTTTTGGGGGTGAGATTATCGAGTGTGTTTGGTAACCTTGCTGCTTCCGAATCTGTGACTGCGGAGCCTATGAAGAAAGCTGCAGTAAAGCAGATTTAATGTGAACTTTTTTCAGTGGACGTTGCTGTTAAAAGAGAAGCAGCAGAAGTGTTGTAGTGCCTTGCGTCGCTTTGTCCTTATCTTCAACGGAGAACTGTCTTTTCTGGCTTGAGGTTACGGCTGCCTGGCACAGCTTGTGGAAGGGAAAGGTCTGGGTTCAGCCTTTGGGCAAGAGGCAAAACTGCCGGAGCCCAGGAGCAGCGCTTGCCTCAGGGCGAGGGTGATGCACGGTAATAGGGGCTGTATTTTAAGCGCTATTCTGTACTATTTGTTCCTAGTAATGAAAAGAACAGGGCAGATGAACCGTTTTATTTAGAGCTCTGCAGGATTGCCTGTGTAAAATACACAGGATTTGTGAATGTTTCTGTTCTCTGCATGTGACAAATTAAATATTGGGGTGCATCAAGCTAAAAGCTGACTTGAGTGTGCTCTATGCCGTTGGTTTATGATGCTGTTACATCTGTTACAGGATGTGGATTATTTTGTAGTTAGGCTGGGCGTTAGTCCCACTCACCAGCACTGTGTTTGTGGGCAGCCTTGGTCTGGGCTATTTCTGTGCTGGTGTAAAGCATGGTGGGATTTACTCTGGGATGCTGCCCCTTCGGCCTCGCTGTGGTGTTAAGAAGCACTGGGTAATTTAAAGGTTCAGCCCCTTCACCTGGCATCTCGTCTCTTGAAATGTGCCTCTGATCACCTGTGCCTGGCGTGAGGCTTACCTCCTCTCCTGGTGCAAAGCCTGCTGAAGCTTCCTGGGATGAATGAAAATCCACCTCTCTGGCTCAATTTTTCTTTTTTTTCCCCTATTAAAATAACAACCTATGCTTTTGATGGCTTTCGTGATCTTTTGCTGATATTTAAGGGAAGGAAAGTAATTCTATCCTTTTTTGTTTGAAGGAGCTATTTAAGACTTGGGAAAATAAAGAGTATTACATTTCCTTTATAGGCAAAATAACAGAATTGGGCAGGATCTGAAGATCCTTTGTTGAAGTTCTTAAAGCTCCCAAGTTCCATTCCTTGCTGAGCCGGAGTAACAGTAAAACCAGAGTCAGGTTAAAGGTTTTGTCAAGTAGGGCCTGTTATCTGTGCCCTGAAGAAAACTGTTGCTGAGTGGCCACCTTCTAGAAAGTAGAGCTTCAAACTGGGCTAGAAATAAAGCCTCGCGTTTGTCTGTTTTTCATTCAGAAAGGCCGGGAAATGTTCTTCACGTTAAGGATTTGCTGCCTGCCACTCACGGCTTTACAGTCCCTTCGGTTCTCCTCGGCTGCAGAGACCCCTCTTCTCTGCCGTGCTCGGTTTGTTATTAAAAGCCCGAGAGCAGCGTTTACTTGTAGTTTTAGCTGTTAAGTCATAACCAAGACTGGTGTATGTGGGAACGGGTAAGATGTTAACTTAGCAGCTGGCCCTGCCGAGATAAACATGCGCTTTTCCAAATGCTGTCATCTGGCCCCTTTCCAAAACAAGCTGAAGGAGGAGGTCAGGGGTGGAGCCATCCTCTGCCTCAGTAAAAAGAGGCTTTCATTTGGAAAGAATTGCTAGATGGTATTGACTGGGGGAACTGCCGATTTAAAAATCAAATGGCCGAACTTTTCCTAAGTAAACAAAACAGTCTTTGTTGGTTACTTGTACCTCGAGGCCTGTTCCTGGAAGGGACAGCAACTTTAACTGTAGGATGTGGGTTTTTTGTTTCTTTTCTAAACAAATCAGTGCTTTTATATGAGACTCTGAACGTGAGAACTGATGAAAAATTTATCGTCTCTGGTTACAGCAGAGATGTGCGACACAAAAGTGCTATTGTTTTAATTGTTTAAAATTCAGATTACAAGATAATGGTAATACCATTAGAAGGTTTCCCTTTGGCCTAGAAGCTGCAGGTAGGAGTCTGTGGATCCCTTAGTATTAAAGATGAATGATAAGGAAACCTCTTAAACGCCTGTGACGCTGCAGTCTAGCCAATTTAGGATCAGCTGATGCCTTCCAGTGATAATGGCTTGAGGTTTTCAGCTGTCTTATGGAGATATCAGCCAGGGCAAATAGTATTTAGAAGAGAAGTATACTTTATTGAATGGGGAGATGATCTAAAAGTGACAGTAAATTGCATTACTAAGTGATCTATGCGCTCTGCGCAGTCTCTTCGCTGGTAAATGCTAGTGGTAAAATGAGAGAGGGTTATTCTTAATGTATGAAAGCAGAGGAATCAAAGTATTATTTGATCTTCCTTTAGGAATCTGAGCTATTTATGAAAATTGTCTACTAGAAGCATGGCTTGGTTTTACATCTTAATTACCAGATGTAGATATACTAATGCTTATTTTATCATTACTTAATGATGATTAACTTCACTGTGGATTCCCATACACAGTTATAACTGTGTTTTCTGAAACTTTTATTTGTGCAGCTTCTTTTAAATGTCTGAATTTCATCATAATAACAAGCTGTCCATTCCTGCACAGAATAGTTGCATTGCTCTTTAAGATGGTATCAGGGATTGTATCATGCGAGGGAAGTGCAGCAGGACTTCAAAATGTGCATCTGACTCTCTTGTCTCCTCTAACAGGTAACTTATGTCTCCCTTCATCCCAGTGAAAGGGCTTCTTGCACTGAAGACATCTGTAAAATAGCTGGCTGCTCTTCAGTCTCATGGCTCGGGGTACCAAGCATCAAAATCTGAATTAGTTTTGGTCTTAGCCCTGGGTGTGAATCAGCGCCGTAATTTTTCAGTGTTGAGGTCTTGAATATAGGTGTAATTCAAGCTCATAAAATATTAGACGCTTTGATGGTCGTGAGGGCTGCTTTCTGGAGCTCTTCCCTGTGGGTTTACAGCCAAGGATGGCTTGAGAGTGAGAACAGTTATCTGTGCTGCAGCAGTGCTGTTTCATGGCTGGGTGCCCAGATTGTCTCGCTTTGCACACAGCTTTATAGTTTGCCTTTGAGGCTGTGGAGGTGGGAGTCATTTGTAATAAACAGCTATCTGTGGCTTGCTTTTTCTGGGTTTTGAAATGCACATCCATTTTAAAAATGGCACATTTACTTAGATTTCAATCAGGAAATTCTGTATTTTAGAATCTCGCTTATGAGAAATGCAAACAATTGCTTATTGCTTTGTATTAAAAATAGATAATATTTATGCCTTAGCTGTTTGGGGCTTCTTTAGCAGTAAGCTCTGAATTGCTAGTGAATGAAATGTTTTGGAGTGGTAGTTTTGGGGGGGGTTTTTGTTATTTGTTTGTGGTTTTTTTGAGAGAAAAAAAATTGACTTGTCAAATCGATTGGCATCCTTTTTGGTAATTAAGCCCCAGAGAAAAATATATTTATAGATCTCAAAATAGTTATCATGCGACTACCAGCTATAGGCTCATTTAGGAAGAGATAACATCCACCCTCCTTCCACCGCAAGGGAAGAACCACCCTGGGCTATGAAGTGTTTTGTGTCTGCCCATGGGCGTTTTCCTGAGGCAAATCTGTTCTTCTGTTTTGTTGTGGGTTTGTTGGTTCCCCCCTTCCCCAGCTTCTTGTTTGTGGGGTCTGTGCGTGTTTTCCCGTGGTGGCTTTCTGAAGGGATAGTGGGTCGTGCCTTTGTTTATGATCTTGGTCAGGACCAGGCTCCTAGAATGGCACATCTGGTTTTCCTATTCCTTTTTTTCCCTTCCTGTGTTCTGTCTGCGTGCTATCTGCCTGAAGGTTACCCTTTTCTCTCTCGTACTGCATTTGCAAGACTTCCCGGGGAGAAGCGGAAGAGCTTTTTGTGTTTGTCTGGGGGACACGGGTAGTCACAGCGGCTCGGGTGCCGGGCTGGGTGGTCAGAGCGTACCCGTATCGATTGGGAGTTCAGACGTGACTCCTGCCAAGTCTATTTTAAGCTCAGCCAGATATCTGTGTTATGTCCGTCTGCTTTTCAGTCGTACTCTAGGCTAGTCTCGGGCGCTCGGTTCTTCTGGTTCTTCAGAATTCCAAAATGTTTTCATGGCTGATGCCCATGTCATTAGTGCTGACAGTGGAGATGCTTATTTTTAAACAGTAGCTGGTTACTGGGAAACAAAAGAGCATCAGCCAGTGCTTTGAAACAAACCTTTCTGGGAAAAAAAATAGAAAGGAGCAGTTCAGTAAGAATGCAGGGAAAAAATATATTTAAAACAGTCAGCTGTGTAGATGCATACTGGGCTGACTGCCATTTTACGGCATTTTCTTACAAGGTCGTTAGTTGAGGGTGGTCTTTGGCGTGGCTTGTAATGGTTTTGCTTGTACTCGGTGTGTGTCCATAAGATGTGTGTCCGCCTTAAAGGTATTGTTTCACATGAAATGCGAAGTTGAAAACTTCACTAGCGCTGCAAACGTAGCTTAATGGGGGGTGTGCACATCAAGTGAGGCTCTTTGCACAGTGTATTTTATCAGCAAAGCCAGTCTGGAGTAGGCTCCCTCTGCTAACATCGCTCATTCGATCTGTAGGTCTCAGCTTTCCTCTCCTCTCCCAAACGCACAAGCGTTTGGGTTGTCTGAATTTGTTCAACGTTTCCAACTTTGAAAGGGATGCTCCACTTGAAAGTTTGTCCCTTGCTCCCTGGCTGTGTGACGAAAGCTGTTACGTCTTTGCAAAACTAATCATTCTTGTCACGACTGTAATGCTGTAAGTGCACGGTTACAGACCTCGTTCTTGGTTTGCGATGCTGCAGAGAACCTGCTGTTAGTTGGGAAGAACCTGTCGGCGTAAGAGAGCTGATCACATCTGTGCATAACATACCTCTTTGTTTTCCTGCTTATGAATCTATTTGATTTCTCTTTGCATAACATTAGCTAATGTAAACTATAAAGAGGTACATGTTTTATCTTTTTAAGCCTTTAAAAAATAAATTAACATGGAAAATGCAGCATCTTCTGATAAGAAAGGAGAAGAGCCTGGTGGTAGCAATACAAACACTAATATTTTCTGGTATGATCATCATAAAATACAGCTGTCTGATCCAGGTGCGGAACTAAATTTGGTCTGTCACAGTAATAGAATTGCTGCTATTGAGGAGGAGAGTCTGTATAAATAGCACTGTTTCAGGTGAAAGATCTTATTATATAGGACTTACTGGAGCTTAATGAAGGAGTAATTTTTACCATTTCTGTTCTTCTGATCAAACTTATAGGTGTTCTTTGCTTTTGAAAAGAACGATTCAAGTTAACTAAGTCTCGTTGGGCATGAACAGGACTGTCTAGTGATGTCAGTCTTTATATTGTGCTACCACACTTATGTGTAGTAATTGAATGAAGCAAGGGTTATGTTACTGGATGAATGCTTACACAGAATATTTGGAGTTGCATTTGCTTAAAAAGATCCTCAACTTGATTCTTTTCCCTTGCGTTTGTGACTATGAAATGTTCCTCACAAATTTCTACGTGAAATATTGCAGTGACCATGAAACTTCATGCTTTTGAAGCAAATAACCTAGACTGATAAATATAATCTGTTTTATCTGGGTGATATTGCAACACTCTGATAGTCCAACTCCATTGAAATTGCAACTCCCCCATCCCTGTGTCAGCATCCAGACAAGCAAGAGCTGATCCTTCTGGAATTCTGTCTGCATCTACCGATCAGATAATATAATTGGAGGCATTTTGGATATATTTCTGAGAATATTTGCTCCCCTGGGAGTTTCATGGACTGACTGAAGGCATAAAATAGTTATTAGTAAGATCGTAATTGACCATAAATTGATTTCCAAAGTGATGTTTACTGCAACTGGTTTTCCTCTCCCGGAAGATCCTTTATGGCCGTTTCCTTTCGCCAGCTCTCCTCCCGCCATGGAGACACTGCTCATTTGCTAAGTTGAATAATGGATGATGTCCCACTCTAATGGTGGGCTCTGATATTCTAATTTATTATTGGCAGGAGTTGGCATCCAGATGCTTTTACTAGGGAAAGTGAAGTGAAGAACAGAGAACTTTGAAACTTGATGGAAATAAGGATTGCCTTTTGAGCAGGGCAGAGTTAATCTTTTGAGCTCTGGGAGATACGTGGAGGGAAAGATGTTGCTTTAACCTTCCCGTCTCCTTAATTGTGGACAATAGAGTTAAGTTGGTTTATGAGTGTCATGGATTTGGTTTCCAGCCTAAACACAGGTACAGAGTAGTGTAAGGGTTTCTTAGCTCACTTGAGTTCCGTTGCGTTGTTAATTTTCAAACAGCATTGCAGCTGAAGATGGGTCAGAACAACTCGATTGTGTGAGATGCATTATCTTCAAGTTAAACGAAATGATCACGGTGGGCAGTGGTTTGATTTTTTGCAGTTAAGCTGTAAGAATGTATAAAAAATGCACAGAATTATTAAGTAGATTTTCTTCGTTTGTGTTTAAACTTTTGCATATTTGCAGTGCACAACTTACAGTTTATGAGTCTATAGTATGTTTTATCTTCCTTGGCTCAGATCAAATTTGGTGTTAACCTCCTGCAGAGAATTCCAGGACCCCTGACATTTTATTGTGACTCTTGATTAGCTCACCAGGGTTCCTGCTAAGAATTCTTCTTTCATTCATTTGATAATTTTAATTCCCTATTCACAGTGCCTTTAAATAGAATGGTATTTGGAAAACTTGAAGACAACAACTAGAATGTTCAATGAGCTCACCCAGCAGATATAAAAATACAGAAGGAGGAAATGACAGGTTTGTGTGTTCTAAAGTCTTTTAAAAGAATAAACATTTTACAAAGACGCAAGTCTCCATCTTCATATTCTCCTTAAATTTATTTCCCTTCTGGATTCTACAATAAGGAGCTCTGTGTACATCTCTTTTCCCTTTTTCGTCTTGTCTTGTTGTGTTGGGGTCTGTGCACTCACCTGTGTCGGTACCTTGGAGCCAGTATAAGGTGCTACATGCCCATGTAGTGGAAGCAGAGATTTCCAAGGCCACCTGCATGCGGTGCAGAAAGCATCTGGTTCTTCACACCGAGCAGACCCTGCCCTAGCTTAGGGTACTTTACACCGTTCACCCGTTTGCTGGTCATGCTGTGAAGGACCATTCGGAGCTCTACAGCATGAGGAATAGTGTCATTACTTTTTTTTCCTAATTCTAGCTCTTGAAACACATCCTGTGAGGCCACTGTCCTTTTACTCGCTGACCTGTGTCTCTCCCCACCCTGGAGCTGGGGCTGCAGCAGTGTCCTGCCCCTCCCCACCGCTTGTGCCTTCTGAGATGCGGCCGCTGGAGATCTCGGTAGTGAGCCGGCAGAGACCTGGTCCCTCAACGGGATGTCATCGTCCTAGAGGCTGGTTTCTGCAGGTGTCTGCTGCTCACTTGTGGAACAGTTCTAATGTCATAGCAAAACTCAGGCTGCAGGGCCCTCAGGAGGTCTCCTCGGATAGGCAGGGGGTTGGTTTTGTTGGGCGCGCCCCCTT
>NW_009718986.1:7308-28820 GCF_000703405.1 Apaloderma vittatum | reverse complement strand
TATCTTTGTCGGGCAAATTTCCCCTGCCTGTGGGTAGGAGGGAGGGGAGCACACAGGCGCTTTGCTGCTGTGCCTGTGGCAGGAACTCTACCTAAAGCAGAGGTGTTTCTTCCAGACCCCACCTTCCCAAGCGTTTTTAATCACAGTGGAGCACTCAGGAATGTGGCGACGGATGCGTAAGCTGCGTGCCTTTTGGTGAAGATGTGTTGGCGCTACATTTTCCCCAGAATAAGCACAAAAGCAGCATCATGAACGTATTTATCTTAAGCAGAAATTCTGCTGCCTGCTCTTTGATCCTGTGGGTTGCATCATCTAGCTTGACCTGTGCGAGAGTACCAGCCTGACCTTCAGCTCCTGCAATAAGCGGGGGGAATATTGCCGACCACAAGGCGATCGGGCTTGGGAATAGTCGGGTGGTGGCACGTGAGTGTGCTGGAAAGGGGTAAAGCGGGACTAGAGGTGTTAAAGATAATCCCTGCAGGCAAAATGGTACCGCGTTTTAGTTATGCCAACTGCCGTGTCAGTTTTTTTAACGAAGAAGCATGAAGGTTTAGCTGTGTCCTTGCTGGGTGGGTGTGAGGGTGTGCTGCACAGACCCCGTGTTGCTCGCCGTCTGTCCTGCAGCACGTGCTGTCCCTCCTCGCCCTGCTGCTGTGGGACAGGTGACGCGCTGCCCGGCTCCTCCAGCCGCCGTCCCTGCGAGTGGTCAGCTCTCTAGAGAGCCCGGGGCTGCCGTGCCTGGAAAAAACATCCTGTGGAGCTGTTGCTGCTGTTCCTATTTCCCAGCCTCCTGCTTTGCAGTATCCCTGGGTAGCTGCCCCGGGAGGCAGCGCTCCTCTGGCATGTCCTTCAAATCCAGCGAAAGAGTTTGTGCCAGAAGCTGCTCCACAGGTTACTTCTGCTTCTAGGTCAGTTAACTGGTGATGTTTGTCACTGTGGGGCTTTGTGACTGTTGGCACAGGGTTCTGATCTTCTGAAGTATTTCTAGAAACCAGAATAGCATAGGATCTGGAGAGAGACAAACGTGCCGCCCTCCTGCTGAGCTACTGGATTCCAAAGCTGTTTTCCTTGGTCTATTATGTCCCGTGAAGACTGGGGAAGAGCTCTGGACCAGATGCTGCATCAACTGCTGGTAAATACCATCAGGCCTGGGAGGGAGACAGTGCCTGCACTGCAGGTTACCTGCACTGTTTGTGGTCTCTGGCTTAATTTTCCAAGAAAGGAGTTGGTTTGTGTTTGCTGGGGGAGGAGAGACAGTGTTCCTAGCGTGTTTCTTGCTGTTTGTAGCCTTTTTTGAGTGGTTAATGTAATGCACGCTTTTCTGGGGGAAGTTGTTTGTTAGTTTGGTTTTTTCCATGGTCCTTCCATAGCCTCAGTTGTGCACGTGATGGGACACGTGAGGTCTGCTGGAGTGTCAACAGTCTGAGGGAGCAAGTTCTTGATCTGGTTCGTGCCTAAAATGTTACGTGAAGGTGAGGTTTTGTGTATGGTGTTCTCGCCCATGCCCAGATTTCCCTTCCAAGTAACTACTTAGGTTGCCTCGAGTGGAGCTTACAAGGACGTTGATGGACTCACGCTGCGGAGAGCAGCACCAGCACAGAAGAGGTGATGTGCCTGTGCGACCGCAGCCTCGTGCCCTGTTCCATCGTCTATGCTAGTGCTTTAGTTTGGAGAGGGAGCTTTGTGTTTAAGCAAACCTTCTGATTGTCCTCATTTGCTGTACTTTGATGTACATCCTGGAGTGGGTTTGGAGAGCAACACTGCGACTCTTTTTAAATAAAACTTCGCTAAGTGATGAGCTCCAAGGGTGCAATTAGCGCTTTCCTGCCACAAGCGAGCGATGGGTATGTGGGAGCAGGCTGGAGGTGGTCTCGAGTAATAAAGTCACTGGAACCGAGGACAGTGCCGCTGTCGGGTCCCCTTCACCGACGGTTTGCTCTGCAAATTCACTCCTCTTGGAAACATTACCGTTTGTACTCCAGTGCTGCGGTTGGTGTGCCATTTCTGGTCACAGTCCGGAAGAGCTGAACAGAGGGAAGTCTGTAGATGAAAAACAAAACGCCCAAATCCTACAGACATTCGCTGGGACTTGGGCTGTGCTCACGTGTGGACGGGTCAAACTTCTGAAGTCTGACTTCACACTTAATCTGTATCCTTAGTTTAAAGCATATTTTTCTTCTCTGGGTATTTTTTCCCACTTCTAGTGACTGGTGATCAACTAGTGGAAGCTAAGCCAAGGCCAGCTGAGTGTGCAGTCCCAGTGCTGAGTTTGTGTGCCGGAGCTTTGGTGGGATTTCTGAGTGACTTCAGCAGTCCGACTGGTGCCCCTGGCAGGAGAGCAGTGTTGTGTGAGGGTGTTCACGATAAGCTGACCAGATGCGGGAAGCGTCAGAGTCCCAGGCCCCCAGTTGTTAGTGGTGGATGGTATTTTGATGTTTCAGAAGGGAGGAGTCACCTGTCAAGGCAAATAATGTATTAGGGAGTGACAAGTGCAGGACAAGGATGTAGTTTGACAATGAGAAACCCCAAAGCAGAAGATTAATAAATTATAAATTGAGGTCAAACAAAACCATTCATCCAGCTTCATTTCTGACTCCCTGTGGGAACAAATTTTGCACCCAAACTGTCGAATTCCTGTTTTAGTTTCAAGCTGCATGATCACACCTGTACAGGTAACTTGTCCACAGGGGTGTGGCTGAGGGCTTTTTCCCCATTAATTACCTTCAATGCATTTGACTTTGTGAATGGTAGAAGCCTCCTGTTTCCAGTTGAATTGTCTCTGTGTCCAGGAGTTGGGATGGTCTTGTTATCTTTATAAAAACAAGTCTTTGTTTCTTTAGGTGTTTGTCCTTTTCTCTCTCCCAAATGCATATTTATAAAAGTTTACTGTCTATTAATGTGGTTTGGGTTGTTTGTTTTTTTTTTTAAATGCTAGTGTGAAAGATTTTTGCTGGAGTAGAAAGATTTTACTCCATTTTTCTCTACCTCTGGCTTTAACACCTATTTGGATAAAGAGGTTGCTGCCTCTTTAGATTAAGTGAATCCAAGTCTGGAGTGTTTTCCAAGGGCCCACGCTTTTTTGATCTCGGATGCTTCTTGTTGCTGTTTTCTGGACGCTTTTCCATTGATCTGTATCTCTGTTGCTGTGGATAATCCCAGACTGGAGGCAGTACAGCAGCTGGTGGGTTTCTGACCCTTTGTGACAGTGTTGCTTTGCCTTTGAGGTGAGATCTGCTGTTAACACCTTGTTTTTTCCCCCCACAAACTAGTGTTCAGCCTGTTGTTCCCTGTTCTGTTTGGATATTTATGTTTAGTCCTGCCAAACATGGTATTCTGTGCTCTGTCTCATTTAATTGTGCTCTACTTTTTGTACATCTCAAGTTTATCAGGTTGTTCTGAATACTGTCCATCCTTAATTCTTCTGCAGCCCATGACCTGACGTACTCTGGAAACTTAGTAAGCTCACGTTTTTCCAGCGGTGAAGTGGTTACTCAGAATTTTGCTGCTGGACATGTGGCATACTGCGACAAAAATCCATTGGTTCTCTGCGTTGTTGGAAGAGGAAGTACTGAGATTACTTGTTTTGCGGGTATTTTATTGTAATTTCACTTTTCTTCTGTCCTCTGCCTTGTTCTTAGAAAACAATATAAAGCAACCATATTCGTCTTAACAAAACTTTGCTTGTTGCTTAAAAGTCAATAAAATACTTCTTTGGGCTCCCTTTTGTCCTTTTCAGAAAGACCCACGGCTGTACTGTAGGGATAAAATAAGCTTTTTTCCCTCCACAGATTCTTGTTACCTGTCGCTGATGTTTTAATCCTTTCCCTTTCAAGTTATATGCACAATCTTAGCTGTTTGCTGGTCTCCTGGAGTGCCATCCATCTTCTGCTGATTCTTTAACGCAATCTGCAATGACTTAAACACAGTTGCTCTTATGGTAAATTACATCAGGGCCAGCCAGTGGGAAAAACACCCCATTTCTCTGGGGACTTTTTAGGCTGTTCTTATTTTTGCTGGCTTGATTTCCTATTTGAACTGATAGCAAAACATTTCGTCCCATTTCTTTTTTTTTTTTTCTTTTTCCCCCTCTCTACCAGTTAATGGAAGTTTTCCCGAGAAGTTGGGTCATTTCTTCTTCCCAGATTTGAGGAAAAGGGACCTTAAACATACCTTGAGATTCCCACTCGGAGCTGTGTTCACCATCCCCATGGGGTGAGGAACCCAGGCTGAAGCGCGGCGGTGGTGCTGGCCGAGCTCCTGGCGCGGGAGTCTACCAGTTAATGGAAGTTTTCCCGAGAAGTTGGATCATTTCTTCTTCCCAGATTTGAGGAAAAGGGACCTTAAACATACCTTGAGATTCCCGCTCGGAGCCGTGTTCACCATCCCCGTGGGGCGAGGAACCAGGCTGAAGCGCTGCGGTGGTGCTGGCCGAGCTCCTGGCGCGGGAGCAGCTTGGGGCTTGGCTCTTCGCTTGGAGCAAAGCCTCCCGCCTGGGGCCGAGCGCTCCGAAATCCCTGGGTACAGCTGCCGTCAGCTGCGGGCTCAGCGCCGGTTCGGACGGGGGCTGGCCATCTGTTCCCGGCTGACCTCTTTAGGGAAGGCTAAAGCAGAAAGAGAAGTACCGGCCCTCCAGGCCTCGTCGGGTCATCTGTCGGTAGCCGCCCTTTCCCACCGAATATCCAAACTAAGGTTTCCTCTTGCTTATTAATGCAGCACTTAACGGTCGGTTTATTGGTGCTTTTTATACGCACAATGCTAATACATTGTTGGCATTCCTCATTTTTGCCTACAAGTGTTTGTGCTGGTTTTTTTTTCATGTTCCTTCTTATTTGTTTGACCTAGTTTTGTGCGCTGCTTTCTTTTTTTGAGGTGATTTGAGAGCTTGTAATTAGGGACCAGCTCGAATCTTGATTAATGACCGAGCCTAGATATCAAGGGAAGAAGCTGGCACTTGTACAGTCACGCCAGCTCCTTGCTGTCACCGGTATTTACTCTAGAAAGGTCACAGAGCTGGGCTGGTTAAAGATGAAGCAGGAAACAAAGTCAGCAATAGGCAGATGTGGAGTTTTTGTTTATCCATTCCAGTAGACGTGAAAACAAGGACCGTTGATGATATGCGTACCTCTTTCTGTATGTAGTGTTCCTGCTGTACATCCACGTTGTGGTTCAGATTCTTGGTGAGCTCCAAGAACCAACACCAGCCTCTCTTCCTGTGGGAGAGGATTTTTCGGTTGTCCTGAAGGAACTGAAGCCTGCCTTTCCAGTATGAACTGCTCTTCATTTTGTTCATTTTTCCATTCCATTTCATTGCCGTCCTTCAAGCTGCTTTTCTGCCTTCGTGATCTCGGCCACTTCTTTCTCACCTTTTAGAACCAGATCTTGAAGAACTTTCTAAGTAGTAATTTTCTTCGTTTCTCTTGGAAACTGTATGATACTAGATTTTGAGAACTTGTTGGACACTTGCTTTGTGTGTCGTGCCCGTGCTGGCCACACCTGGTGTCACCTGTAAGAAGGGCGCGTGGCTCTGTTAATGCCTGCTCGGTGAGCATGGGCAGCCCGCCTTTGGGCAAGTATCTGTCAGTTCCTTACAATTCTAGTTTAAAGATTCTCTGCTCCGTCCCCCCCGTTATCACTGTTAGGAAAATGTGTGTGTGTGGTGAGGGAAGTCAAAACCAGAGCAATACTTAAGCAATTGTCTGAAATCTGTAGGATTTCACCACCAGCAGCTTTCACAACCATCAGGGGAGGTTTTTGCAGCATGAAGTAGGATGTGGATTTAAGGTACAAGAGGTATTCCAAAGTCAAGGTGTGGGAGCTATTCTCCCATGGGGCTAAACCCGGCAAAGACATCCATAGACCAAGATTAGGAATGCTGTTCTGAAGAGGTATTCCAGGCAGTTTTCCTGTGTAAATAAATAAACCTTCAGCATCTCAAATATATGCAAACAAATTTCATTAAGGTGCTAGGGTTGGAGCTGTGTCACATGGAGGGACAAAAGAGAAAGGTCTTTGTTTAGTCCTTGGCTGTTGCAGGAACTTTCGAGCTATAAAACACAGCATGGGGAATTACCTTGCATGTAATAACTCAGATAGACTTTACTTAAAGTGTCTTTAAGAACAAAATATTCCCCAAAGGCATATTGCTGAATTCTGTTAGTGTCACATCGGCGCTAATTCAAAATTCCAGCTGTGCTTTCAGATATGAAAGCTATCCAATGTCTGATACCAACTAGAAGACTGAAGTTCTCGGCTTAGAAAATAAAATCGGCCTAGATTTGTTCATTTTCGAAAGGTGTTAATAATAAGCCTTTCTGCAAGAGGCATCAACAGAACACAGCCTCGTGTTGTTCTGACCATGACCTGCATTTTGTCTTGCTTTCTTGTTCGGAGAGCACGTGTACTTTAACGATAACCTTGGTTTACGTTTGGATTTAATAAGCTAATTGCAATCGGTAAAAACAAGACTTGATGCAATGATAAGCCTCCTAGCTCTCTGCTCGCAAAAATCCCCCGTGACTCCGAACCATCAGATCCTTATAGCTGAGAAAGGCAAACTCCTGCAAGTATATTCTCAGGCGCTTCTGGTTTAAATCATATGAGCTTTGTATTCATAAATGTTTTAGTGTGTTTCCTGTAATAAAGATTAAATTGTCGCTCAGGAAGTAAAACTGCAACACATGCCTTTGACAATGTAATCAAACTTTATATAGCGATGTTTTTATTGTTTTCCTTTTGTTTTGCTCTTAGATGACTAATTTCTGCCTAGAAGTGACAGCAAGAGTTGCCATCTGAGAGGCCACTTGGAGCTTTATTTCTATTTTAAGCATATTTAAAGCACATGTATTCAGACATGTCATTATGTAAATCAGTTTTGAAAATTGAACTCCATTAAAAATTATAGTATCATTTTCTGAGTTAATCTGAGGCTAGTTTTAATCTCAGAAAGGAAAGAAAAACAACCAGAAAAACCCACCACAAAAAAACCCGAGCAGGTTTGTGCGAGGAGTGGCACTTCTACCTCTTATGTTGTAATTGATATGATAACATGATAATAAAATATGTTGGATTTTTTAATGGAGCAAAATGCTTGCTCCTCTTTCGTTTGGAAAATGACATGATGGTGTATTACCTGCATAAGGGAGGGAATAACGTGTAAGAGTGCTTGGGAAATGTCAAAACAGAACCACCTTTAGAGGACGGAAGGGCTGGAAATGGAGTGTCCTGGTGGAGTCCAGCCTTTGGCTGTGGTGCAAGTTGATCCCCGGCGTTGGTCTCTTTTAGATTTGGCTGGACCAGCAGCTGGGGCCATCTTGGTGTGCTTCAGTCAAGAAAGATCGCACCAGGTGGTGGTTGAGGTTCCTTCTAGCCTGGGATTCTGTGAAAGGAACTTGATTAAAAAAAGAAAGCCCTAAAGACATTTGGGAATTACACGCTCTCACTGCTTAAAGAAAACTCTGCACATTAAGCAAGGTGGCGGTGGTTTGGGGTTTGGTTTGGTTTTGACTGTTGAAAGGGATTTAAATGTAGTTGTGGTGTCCCAGAATTGCTGTCATGTCCTGGGTTTGCCCAAGTACTAGTAAGAGGAAACCAAAAAGTTTCTCATTTTGCACTGACTTGTTTCATTCACCTGCTTTATAAAAAAAAAAAACAAACCAAAAGAGGCTGGAGCTTCCCTTGGCAGTTTGGCAGAGTTCCCTTCGAGATGTGGGCTTTGTAGAGTCTGATGTGACTTGGGTAGGGAGCACTGAAAATGAAGGGACTGGATGTTGTTACTTTGTAGTTGCTGAAATCCTGGGAACTTCTGTTCTTCTCCGGAGCGAATGGGAATAACGTTAAATCTATTATGATTTCAACTCAGTTTCTTTTGGCTGTGTAAGTCACTTGTGTTTTGTTTTTTTTTTGCAAGGTCCCAGACCAATCCGTTTGAAAGTACAATTTTAAGGACCCTTAAGTGCAGCGTTAAGTATGTGATGTTTGCACCTGCAAAGCTTAAGAGCAAATGTTTCTCAAGCATTGCTTTACAGTACAATATTGAGAAGGTGGCCCCTTGAAATTGGTGTAACGTTGAGCAGGTGATGAATTTTTGGTCCTGACAAAGTGCTTCAGTATTTAAAATACAAATATCTAATGCCACTTGGAATGTCCCGACCTCCAGTTGTGCACCAAGCGCTTCCAGATGTGCCTGACCCCCAGCTGCTATTCCAGACTCTGGGCCTTGCCAGATCTGTTGCTTCTGTGAGTAGTTTGAGTGCTGTGAAGTCTAAAAGGGCACCAACACCTGTATTCAGAGCTCAGAATTGCTCGCTGCGATGTTTGTTGTTGCTGGGGAAGGCAAGGAAAGGGAAGCTGCGATGGGTTTTGTCTGGAGCGCTGTGCAGGGTCTCTCCAAGCATCCGCAGTAGCCAAAAGCAGCGTTTTCAGACAAGTGAGAAGGCCAAAAACCAGAACACCCTTTAACAGCCAGAATCTCAAAATATTGATTACGGTACGTAAGCGTGCAGACTTGTTAAAAGGAAAACAGAAGAAGTAGTTAAAAGGCAGAATGTTTCCTGGGGACTGTTGGAAGACATGATGTGCAAGATCTGAAGAGTATCTGGCCCCAGCAGACCTGTTGGGATAAAACAGCTGGGCAAGGAGTTTTATAACTAAAGACCTTTTTTAACAAAAAAAAAAAATACCCAAACACCGAAAAAAAGGGGGAGCTTGAAGGCTTTGGCAAGTTAAATGTAAAGCAATAATAAGTGAGGCTAAAAGTGATCTCGATGAATAATTGGAAGACATCAAATCTAATCATAGTAATGGTTTCAGCCCATCAGAAACTGAGTGTTCTCAGAAGATCTGTAAGGCTGATAAATGATCAGGACCTAAAGAGCTGTCAAGGAAGATAAAATAGAGGAGTAAATGAATTATTTGCATTAGTATTTATTTGGAAGAATGTTGGGGAGGTTCATTGCTAATAATCATTTATTACAGTGGTGGACAAAGTAAGCATAGATGGTGAAGCTTCAAATAGATTTTCTTCTTGATTTGGGACAACTTAGGTTAAATTTTAACCAAGATACTGCTGGAAATTCTTCAGCTGGGATTTATGGGATGAACAAAAAATACAGTAATTTAAATGAGTCTGGGCCTTTGTTTAGAACTTCTTGAGAAGAAAATTGATGCGTATGAGAAATTAATACCGTATGTGTTCTGTAAAAAAAAAGTGTTGGACACTAATGTGCTTGTTTGTGATCTTTAAGGTATAGTGTGAATCGTAGCTGTTGAAAGGCTGCAAAACTTGCATAAATTACCTGGATTTTGTGGGTTTTTTTTTTCAATTTTCAAGTTTTCCCTAGAATGTGATAATATTAAGTAGTATTTTTGAGGTTCCAAACCTATATAAAACCTATACTTTCTAAATTTTCATTGCCTACTGTTTTATGTTATTGGTTACATTTTTTGGAACAACTTTTTTTTTTTTTTTTACTTCTTTTAATACAGCATTAAAAGTGGCATTTTTTAGACGTGAGATACAGAAGGTTAGCAATAGAAGTCTGGATTATTTGTCTTCCTAGGTAAACTTCATCTTATTGAAAAGCTCTCCCCAACCTCTCTTCTTATCAGGGAGAAAGAACAAGAAACACAAGAAGAGGAACATTTGATGGAAGAAAAGAAAAAGAAAAAGCAGGAAGAAAAGAAAAAGAAGGAAGGTGCTCAGAAAAAGGTTTGTTCGCGTTACTCTTTTAAACAAATTCACCCTTACGTGTAACGTACAGCTCCTGTTCGTGCAGTCTGTACTTTTGGGAATAATTCTGACACGAGCAAGCAGTCCCATCGGCTCCGAGCGAGGCTGCGGTCAGAAAAGTCTTTGCAGAAGCGGTTGTGGCCGTTCGTTAGCGCTCCCCAAGCTGCTCAGCGGCCCCTGACGGGAGCTTCCCGCTCCCACAGCCGCCGTACGCCAGCGATCCCCGTCAGCGGCAGCGCCGAGTTACCTGCACGAGGCTCCGCCGGCCCTGGGGTGGCTCCGGGCTCGAGCCCGTTGCGCGTTTCCGTGGTGGGCGTTCTGCCTCCTTCTCTGGATTACACAGTTTTAGTCTTCAGCGGCCCCTAGGCTGTGGGGCAGCTCTCCCTGCTTGCCGTGCTTTACCCTTTCACTGGCGTCTGCTCGTGGTTCCAGTCAGGCGAGGGTAGCCGTTCTCACCTTCCTAAAACATGGAGTTAAACTGAGCTCTCCAGTCCTTAACTGGAAGTAACGCCTGATTCCTGTAAGCAGTTTCTGCAAAGTTAGACCCGCAGCCCTGTAAAAAGTGTAATTTTGAGTATTGACAAGTAGTTGATATGTTTTGTTCTTTTCTTCTTTCAGGCTGCTGAACAAAAAACCAAAGGTAAATATGTGTTTATTCTTTGTGAACTGTTTGATATTTTCATGAATTCATTGTAACAAGTGCTTATACTTCATATTCTTTATGTCTTTTAAATGGGGAGATTACATCTTGGTAGGATAGTTCTGCTCTTTAGATTTGTAGGAGGAGCTGACTATGTTGGGATTTTCAGTGTAAGGTTTTTCTTAGCTTATCTTGCTGAGTGTACTGTACGGCATCTTCTTGACAAGAATATATGGATCAGATTTCTGGGAAACGTAACACGTACGTCACCTTTTTGTCTAATGTGAAGACAGATGCAGTTTTCCATTTAGTTGTTAGCTCTTTATCTATTTAAAAGACAACTCGTTGCTACCAAAAAGTGTAAATCCCTCCCGTTGTATGCACGGTTCACCTCGGTTTAGTGAATAAACTCAACTCCTTGAACTTAGGGAAAGTTCTTTTCCCTCCTTTCCGTGTGGGTTTTCTGCTTGAGAAGTTACTTGACCTGGTTTGCAGCACGGTCCAGGAGGCAGCAGAGATGAGCAAGGTATTCTCCTTTTTGGGGCACTGAACAGATACTTTATCCAGCCTGTCCTTTGATTTCTGTGGCACCACACGGAACGCGGGGCTGGGGAACAGCTCTGAAGGAGTTAATAGACGCTGGTATTTATTGCTGGGTAATTAGGTGACAGACAGGCAGGGAGAGCTTCCCGGATTCCTGGGAAGACTGGGAAGTAGAGAAGAGCCAAGGCTAACATATGGGGTTGACAAAACAACTTATGTTTCAAACGCTTTTTATGTATTTATACAGCAGAAATTAATTATTCCTTCAGTCATACTGAATTCAGAAAAATACTTAACTAGATGGTGAAGAAACTGTAACAAGTAATTTAGTGAAACTCCTTTCCTTTCCAAGCTTTCCTTACATAGAAAGTGTGAAATCAGAAATTTTTAGTGTGAATTCTGTCGCATCTGCCCTGTGAGGTCTCACGTAATTTGTAACAGTAGGTTTGGCTTTCAGGAGAAGAAGGTAGCAGAAGTAGCTAAGCCCCTTAAAAATCTTAGGTACATGAAAATTTCAAAATTCGGATACGTCAGAGCAATTTATATCTAAATGGAACATTTCTGTTTTCACACTGTTACACGTTTTGTTCCCTATATCAGCTTATTTCTGTGTGAGATGTCACTGTTCTATAATGCATTATAATGACTTTTTAATATCATGATTCAGTAGCAGATGTTTTTGCCATCAAAGTAACTAAGTTCGTATTCGAGTGTTAATACCGTGGCTCTTCTGTTAATAGTGAAGCCCGGTGCCTTGTGCGTTCCTCGGTGGGTACTGTGATTGCTGTCTTTGTTGTGACAGCTTTGCCTTTAATTGCTTGAAAATGTCAAGTTTAAAATTTTAAAAGTAGCATGATAATAACTCCATTTTTTTCAGGTACACTTGTGAGTTTGTTTCTTTTGAATTTAGGGACAGCGTTTCTCCATCTGATTTTTTTTTTTATCCTTTATCTTTGTGTTTAAGCATCCTATGCTACGTCCATAAAATATGAATTGGTAAGAAAATATCAGAAAATAAAGGTAGTTATGCTAATGATTACGCAGTTTTGACTTTTGTGTCATGTATCAGAAGCAGTAATACACTTTTTTGTAATTTGGCTTCTCTGGAAAGAGTCGACCTGGCCTGTAGAGAAACCAAAGCTGCCCCGTTCCTGGTCGGTGCCAGAGGTGGGTCCTTTGGTCGGATGGGTGACTCTTCTCCTTTCCTTTGGTGGGTGACCCACTGCTGGTTGCTCTTAAGGCTGCTCTGTGGGAATGTGTTATTTCCACTTCATGATACTGTTCTCTTACATTTAACTTCAGGAAGGATTTAGCAGCAATTTGTTAAAATACAGAAAATAGCAATTGCAAATTGATGAGGGGAAAAAGTTGGCTGCGCTTTTTTCATCACGGAGTGTTCAGAGCTGACTGTGGACCCAGGGCGGGACTGCACCAAGTGCTTCATTTTGAAACGTGTTCAAGGTTGAGTGACAAATGCTACTAGAACTAAAAGGCAACACAGGGATTATCATTGAATTTAGTTAATTTATTTCATATCTGGGACACAGCAATTAAATTAATTGTAAAGACAGGATGACACAGTAAAACTGGGGGAGTCGACTGCAGCAGGTACCGCATGCCAATGGATGGGATGTATTAAAGATTAAAACCAGGCTGGAACTGAACCTTTTGCAGCATGTTCCTGTAGCCAGATTTTGGTAGGTAAGACCTTTATAAATGTGATTTAATGTAGCTGTTTGTGGTAACTTAGAAAAAAAAGAAAAGCTTTATTTTATGTACATGTCATTTGGTTCTGCATCTGGGTTGCTCCAGCGATGAGAGGTGCTTGTGCTTGTTGGGTCATACTGGAGAAAACTGAATTATGGCACTGGGGATGGCTTGTGGAAGGATTTTGCAGTTTCTGCTTTTCAGCAGTCGTGACTGGAGACAATATGTTTGTACTATTTCTATGCTCTCAGCAGTATTTTTTTTGGAAGGAGAAGGCGCGTTTCTTGCAGTCGCAGGGACAAACGGTGGGACTGGCCCAGCAGCAGGAAAGGTTGGCCCTTTGCGTTGGTTTGTTTTGCACCAGAAACCTGTCCTGTTATCAAGGTGCTTAATAATTTTTTTAAACAGTATAAAGGTTTTCATTTATTTCTCTAGCACAGTGGAAAACGGGGAGACACTGTCCCATGCAGGAGTCACCCGGTGCGCTCTGTGCCTGTGGGGACAGCGTGCTGCAGGACGCCGGCGGCTGCGGCTGCCGCACGTTCGGTCGCTGGGGAGGCCTCAGGAAAGAGAAAGGAGTGAGGAGGAAGGAGGTTTCCTGTGGGGGTGTGTACATGGCGTGGTGTCAGCTCCGGGTCGCTCCGAGCTGACTGTTTCCATTTCTGCTGTGGAGCACGAAAATCTTCCAAAATAAACAGGCATTTCCACCAATAGAGGAAAGGTCCGCGCCTGCTTCTGGAGTCACGGGCCCAGGGGTAGGAAGCTTTCCCCGTTGCAGCTCTTGTGTCTCTTTAATTTTATCTCTTTAAAGAAGGGTCCAACTTTTTAAGTCTTCTCTGCATAACAGCTTCTTCAGTTTCTAATTATTTTCTTGCGGCGTTGTTTGCCAGAGTATTTTTGTTGGGCTGAAGCTTTTATGAAGACCCTGTTGGCAACAATTCTAGGGAATGTGTGAGAGGAAAAAAGATTGAAGAGCTGATAAGGAGCTGAAATGTTTCTCACTTACTTGAAAACAAATGAAAGAAGTCTTCCTGTTCAGCTGGAGAGGAGTGCTGCCGAATTAGATGAGGTGGGAAATGAACGTGTTTTTATTGCGCTGTGCATTGTACTTCCATGTTACTGTTCTTTCATGGTAATTTTTTTTGAGAACAGGACTGTTGAGCACAGCCTATTAGTGTTTATTTTAAATGTGTAAACTCCTGCCAGTTTATATGCACTTGGTAAAGAAACTTTGTGTGTAAAGGCTTTTGTAATGAAAACATTCAGCTGTAACTACCAGTTAGAGTTTTGTACTGTATGTAAATAGTCACTAGTATGGTAAATGGCTGTTTCTTAATAACTGCAGGGGACTTTTAAGAGAGCTGTGCTTGTGATAAATGCTGCTGAGGTCAATGCATTTTGCCACCTGCTTTTCTTTCAGCCCTCTTGCTGCAGGTTTAGTCAGCAAACAGGGGATCAGTTCCTTGGCTGCTTTACTCCCATCCCAGCTGAGTTCTGTGCGCTTGGTGTAACGTGAGGTTAAAATGCTGGTATAAAAAAGCTTAGAGGTGGTGGTTTGTTACTCAAACATCTCCACGGTAATTGAAAGGCAAAATATCCAGTTCTCCAGCATTATCTACAGTGAAGGTAAGTGTTAAATCTGGAAACACAAAAGAGAACCTCACTAGTGTTTTAAGTAGAATTATGATAGTGTGTAACACAGTCTTTTTCAAAAGTTTTTTTCTAGTTTTGGTCATATTATTGTAGGAACCAGCAGGGTTTTTACAGAAGACTAGAAAATGTGTTTCAGCCTACAAATCAGGTATAATTTGCAACAGATTTACAACCTCTGACTCATTGGAGTATTTATAGCTTACGCTTGAATATCTGCCTCTGCCATCTTGATAGTTAAGTACTGTGTTTGTACCGAACTGCTGAACGTTGTAGTGACAAAATGTGCCATAAATCATCGTTGCAAAAGGAAGGGGAACACTGTAGTAAATTCTTCAATTAGATCTTAATATGCAGTCGTTTGATAACCTAATGATAACCTATTGCCATACGTTAAAGCTCTATAAGAGAGAAGTGTTTTCTTTTTTAGAACCGTTGTCATGGTTTTTGTTACGCTGTTTTAAGTATCTTTAAGCAAACACAAGTTTGTTCATCTTATAACTGACCAAGATATCGCCTCTGATAGAGATGTAGTTACGATTTTCCAATACGCAAAGAATACGTGAAGAAGATAATTCAGAGTCCCTGACATAATACTAGGTGAAAAGGAATAGAAAATACTGCAAGATGAGAGGAGACAGGAGGAGAAATTTGCATATTCAAGAAGATCAAGCAAGAAGAATGAACTGGGAGGCTTGGAGTTAACTAGTACAGAAAAAACCTTTAGTTCCCTGCTTTTTGTTTCAGGCGGGCTGGCTGTGACAAGCCATCTTGTGTTTCTGGTGGCAGTAGTTCGGTGTGATTTAATATACTTTTCACTCTCACTAGTGTAAGTGATGTCATGAGTATCTTACTCAAATCAGCATTTCCATTATGAAGCGCAGGAGAACAATTTTAAGTACCAAATAAGTGTATGGATAATCCTTAGTACAAGCTCTGCGTGGCTCTGTGAATGCTTTCTGTGTTGGTCGTGTTGGTTTGCTAGTCAAAGGTATCCAACTAGAGATTAGCTGTGACGCTGAGAAATGGTGGCTTTTTGCAGGAGAGAGGGTTTGTTTGATACCCTGAGCCCTGCAGCCAAGGGCTGGCAGTTCTGAAGGTGTGTGAGCCTTCGGTAGCTCTTGTGGAGCTGTAGCCTCCTTAGCTTTAAAATAAGCATTCTTTTCAGACAATGAGGCTATTAGTGCAGGTTTTTGGCAAGAACTTTTATCTCTTAAAGAAAAACACACACAAAACTCCAGGCTTATTTGAAAATAAAACAAAACCCATGAGAGATACTCTTCCTACTGTGCTCCTGCTCTGAGCTGGATATACAGGACAGCTGCCCCCAAAGCATGCAGAGCGCTTCGCCGGCTTAGCCTAGAGCTACTTCTCCACCCTGCTGCCTGAGTGAGCACCTCCAGTCCCGTTCGGCAGCTGCCTCGCAAGCTTTGCAGATTCCTTGACTGGCAATAATAGAAAAAGTAGGTAAGAGCTCGTGTCAGAGATCTTTGTAGTGCCTTGTGGTAGTTTTCATTCTCCTTAGAGAAAGCCTGTTGTAGTTTGCCATCACGCAAGTTCTGACATGTGCTTATGATATAAATACAGGCAGAACATTGCTCAAGTCTTCCATGTGATTCGCCTCTTCTCGGTTCCCTCAGTTAGGAAATGATCTGGGGTTATCAGACCGAGAATGGTAACAGCCTGACGTGTATATATTTAGTTTTAAACCCAGGTGAAGATGGGAGCTTTCAAACACCAGACACAGTTGATTGAAAGTATTTTTCAAATGCTCTAAATGTGGCAAGGGCTGATACCCTGCTTGAAGGCAGCATGGTATGCTGTCATCAGATTTCTCTTCACGTTGTCCATTGTCGAATAAATTTCAAGCCTGGGACATTATCTCTACAAGACTACTCTGTGAAGAGAGAATAAGAAAAAAATAGATAACACTAGTTTGGCTTTTCTCATCTAGACCTAATTGTGAGGGTGCCCTTGGTGGTAATGCCTCTCAGATACACAGTTGACAACGTTTCTGAAAAACAAAGCAACTGCCAGCACAGTTGACAACAG
This sequence comes from Apaloderma vittatum, assembly GCF_000703405.1. Taxonomy (NCBI): domain Eukaryota; kingdom Metazoa; phylum Chordata; class Aves; order Trogoniformes; family Trogonidae; genus Apaloderma; species Apaloderma vittatum. The sequence continues at coordinate 12,501 of NW_009718986.1, read as the reverse complement.
TGTATCCTAGAATATAAATTTTAACGCAGCTACACAATGATAATAGCGGTAGTTATGATCAAACCGCACGCTGGTTTATGGTTATTTATCTGCCTACAGCGTGTGCTTTCATACTCGGCGATAGACCGCTTTTTTTGGTGATGGGCACTGCCTAATGCGGGATATTTAAGCACGTAGACTGTGAAACGGTCAAACCGCTGCGTGTTCTGGCGTTGTGACAGCTCGGGCTGTAGTGTGTGCTCTGTTCTTCTGTCACACTGCTTATCAAATAACTCTTTGCCCATTATAAACAGAATGATGCCTGATGGTTGTTGTCCACCAGAGCATATATGCCCCCAGTACTAGAGACCAGATGCATTTTTGCGTTTTAACGTGCCACCACCATGTTCTGCATCTACTGATAAAGCAGACAGGGAACACGGACCCTGCATCTCTTAGCTTGTTATCCCACGCAGCAGATCTAAAACTTGCTTTCTTGGAAGTGGTTTTATAGCGCAGGTCACCTTTTTCTCAGTGTGATCCTCCCTTCACTTTGTGAACTCAAGTCAGTCGTTTGCTTTTACCTTCCGTTTAAAGAAACACGTACAGGAAGGCAGTTCCTTGTTTGCCTTGAGGTCTCCCTCAGATGGTTCTTTCATGGGGAATTCAGTTGGCTGCTCTGATGTCTTTTCCATGAAAACCTGTTGGCTTCGATTTACCTGCAGCATGCTGACCACTTTCCATTATTAGATCATTACCTGCCTACCTAGAGGAGGCTTGTATCAGATATAAATATAATAATAATATCTCTAAAATTCACTACCCTGAAGCTTGAAGCGAGGTTCACCAGGAAATGCAGGAGCTCGTTTAGGTGCTGATTTGAAATATGGACCAGTCTTCTAACGTTTCTTAATTCCTACCAAGGGAAGGATGAAACTAGCTTTGAACTGTAACACTAGTAAATGCTCTTGGGGTAGTTACTCTACAAACGCTGAAGAGGGTTATCTTGGGAAAACAATGAAATGAAAATGTGTTCCGATTCTTTTGTGCTGCGCGTGAAGCCTTTGCCCTGAGGGACCTTGTGTTCTCCAGTTGACTGTCTCGTGTTGACATTCCTCTACTCTGAGACCCTAGGCTGCCTCTTGACTTCCCTGTGTTTTGTTAGATCATTTTAATGCTTCTTCTGGGCTGTTAAAGGTGGCAGCCCATACTTTACAAATCCCACAGGACTACTTAAAATGTCTGCTCAGCCAGCTCAGGCTCTGGGAAATGCTCGGAAGCGTTCTGGTCGGGTTTGCAGCGTGCGTCTGACCCTTCAGGTTATTGCTGGACCGGTTTCGGCAGCGTAGCGTGCATTAGCATCCTAAGAGGTGGTTACTCATGAGGTTGATTGTAGGTCCGAGATCCCCACGAGAGGAGGGGATTTTCTTTTTAAGCATCCTGCCCTAGCTTTGTGGCTCGTACTAAGCAGTCTTGTGGGACCTGCGTTTAACAGCACCACTAAATGCTTTGGACGCTCCTCAGCTGCCCTGACCGTGTCAGCAGCTGTTATTACTCTTTGCCCAAGGGAACAGCTGGACTTGAGGCGTGATTCCAGCTCTTGATTCAAGCCTCTTCCCGTGTTAGCAGAAGTAGTTCTCCTCTGCCTTATCACAGAGTTTCCCATCTTCCTGTTTTCATGATGCTCTTAACCTTTCTGATATAATTTCTATTTGGTTGCTTCTGCTCTTTTTTTTTTTTTTTTTCCCCCTTCAGCAATATTTATGCAGCCAGACCTTTCACCTTTCCAAGGCCAGGCCAGCTCTCATGAACTTTTGTTTTGAAGCACGTGAGTTAGGAAACTTCAGAAGTGACGAGTCCTTTAAAAGTGCAACTTCCACACTGAACTCTTAGAAGTGTAGGACTAGATATATCCCTTCAGATGAGGAAGGAGGGATTATTTTACCCATCTCCCCACTGTCAGACAGGCTCAGGAGGTGTTCTTGAAAGCCGTTTTGGTTGTTGTTTCATCTTCATACTCAGCCTGCATGATCTTTCCTGTAACTTAACCCCCTTCTTTCTTGGCTGATTTGCCTGGTGTGTGGAGAGCAGATCCTCTCCCTTCTCCACAGGGGCCTCTTTGTGTATCTTCTTTTTTACTTAACAGCCCATTCAGTTTTCCTCATGCTACTATTTTTGGGCTTTGTCAAACCGGAATAATTTATATTTCTCTTCTTTGGAAGTTCTAGATTTTTTTTTTTTTTGTAAATGATGTCTGTAATTGGGGAATTATTAAGTAACCGTTGAGTTAACCTGTGTAACTATAACCTTAGTACTGCTGTTTACAAGTGAAATCTAAGGCTTTTTTTTGTGCCTTTCAGGCTGCCTCCGTTGTACAGCTCTAATCCAAACCGTTTCATAGCAGTGCTGCTGCCAGTTCCTGTTCATTTTTCTATCCCTGAACTCAGCTTGCTTTAAGAAGCTCCTAGATTTCTGATGCCCTCTTCAGTAATTCTGTAAAGATCCTGAGTTGATAATGTGGAGTTTTTTCTTCCAGCTCTCCCCCTTTCTCCTTTTCAATCGCTAGCCATTTTCTCTCTGCAGGTATACGTTCGAATGTATGATTTGCTTTAATTCCCAAGAGTTTCTGCTGCAGTATTTTAGGCCTGATTGACAAACGACGAGGAAACTCCCTGACCGTGCTGGAGGCGGTAGGCTGTCCTGCTCCATTTTCAGTTTTTTCTGATGTTTGTATGGGGGAGGCCCTTCCCTTCCATTCACTCAGACATCTAAGCAGGGACCCTCTCCTCAGCCAGACCAAGTCTGTGGAGTGCAAGGGGAGGAAGGGAAGGCGTTCAGTGCAGTGACTTCCCTGGGGGGTTTGGCAGAGCTGGAGTGGGGCCGGTGGCGAGGTGTGAAGATCCCGTCTGCTCCCCCTGCTGATAACAGCTGCCTTCTCAGCCACAAACGGGGTTCCTTTACAAAAAAGTCAAGTAGCAACGTGGTTTGTCCTTCTGAAAGATGTTAGGTAGGGCCTGTTGTTGCCTGAAGTATTTTGGTCAGTCTTTAATATGAGTTAAGATAAAGTCAGGGTCATGGGAACACCGTTAATACCATCAGCTCACAATTAGAACTTGCCCTTTTTTGACACTGGGAACGGAGGGCATCTTAGATTGGCCTCCCAGCTGCCTGTCCTGCTCTAACATGCAAGTACGTTAAGAATCGAAGTTGTTAAGATATTGTTAGGTAGATCTGTGAAGCCATTAAAGAGCTGTTATTTCTGTGACCCGCCTAGACTGGCATGCTGGTTTTCTTTTTCTGTGCACTTGGACTAATTGCAAAAAGCTTTTTTTTTTTTTTTTCCTTTTTCTCCACCTTAAAAAAGCAGAAATACAAGTCTTAGAAACTGGACACAGTTATTGAGGGCATGGGAATCTACCAAAAGATTAAGTGTGCGTGTGGAACTAAAAATCTTAGGGTGCCATATATTAAACCAAGCTGTATTTCACAGGTGAACAGTCCTTAAAATGCTGGTGTTACTTCTTTTGGATGAGTCGAAGCACATCTGTGTGAAATAAATGTGTGTAAGGCGCGTGGAGTAATTAGGTATTCCTTCCTAGTGTGGGGAAGACATGTGTCTAAAATAAACTGAGCAGAATTTTTGAATTAAAATGAGGTAATAATATTAAGTTATTATTAGTAATCTTTATTAAAACATCTTTAATTTCTTTTAACATTCGTGTAATAGAATCTGATTTACTGGGAGTGGCATTTAATTAATTTAATTCAATTTAGAGAGTTAACTCTATTACATATTAGTACAGAAAATTACCTCTGAACAGTCATTTCTCACTGGTGACATGCAATAAGTTAATTTAGCTCCAGAGTTCGTTTGGGTGCGTTGTGAGTTCTTGGTGAAAGTTGCTATGGTGACAGCCCGATCAACCGGAGCTGTCATCCAACCCAACAAACACCGCAGCCCCGCTTTGCGCGGTGGCACTGCCGCAGCTCGCCTGTAAACACTGACAGATGGATCCGCTCTGCTCCCGGCTTTTTTCTAGTCGGGGTCTTCTCGGTGAACTCGGTTGCTTAAATCTTCAGCGATGCCAGGGTCGCCTCGCGAGGAGCGGCGAAAAGCTTCGGAAGGAATGCTCCGTCGTTCATAGACCCGCGGCGGCTCTCCCCTTCTCACAGAAGGGGTTTTCTGTCAGACTGTGCTCAGCAAACTGGGCAGAGTTGGGTGGTTGTGTTCTTTTTTTTGGCTTCATCTCAGCTGTGGTGAAATGATTGCAAAACGCCAGCTGGATTTTAGATGGCTTTTATTTAGGAAATTTTCCTGAAGAATCTGAGGAGGAGGTCTGAAAACTGCTGGAACAGCTTTCTTCATGTTTCTGAATAATTTAAATCCTGTTTTTCACGTGTGGCATTAATGCATGATAGCACGGGAGGCTTAAATAAATCTGGTCAGCTTAAACTGAATTAATGAAGAGTTTGCTTCAGATTCTGTGTTGAATCTGAAACGAAGAGTTTGTTTCAGATTCTCTGGGCTTTGCAATCAGGTGGATGAAATTTTGGTTTGAAACAAAAAACTTAGAGCGAAGAGGCTCTCGTCAGGAAGCTCGTTCAGCAAAACGCTCTCTGCATATTAAAAGTCATTCTTAGATTTAAGAGGAAGTATCAAAAAACAAATATAAAAATTGAGGATATTTTCTTTTTTTCTTGTTCTAGACTTAAGCAGTAGTTTATTTTTTCTCTAGAGCATGACTTCAGTTTACTTGGATTTATCTGAGTAAGAGATCGTTCCTATTTTTGGGTTTCAAATTTTTCTCAGCTGCTCATTTCTGAAGGCAGAAGAATGACACTTCTGTAGGACTGCTTGCCTTTCAATACTGGGAGCTGCATCCAAAATAGAATGTAGAAGCCCAAACGTTTTTCTAGATGTAAAATCTGTGAAATTTCGTAGGTACAGCCTCGTAAAGTGATAACAATGTCCTTCTGGGTTTTGTGTATTTTTGAGAACCTACTTGCTCAAAGCATTGATTCTCAAAATGATTTTGTTAAATATAAATGAACGTATCCTCAGTCAGCCCAGTAAGGGTTCTGGCTTTGAAATCTGAGGCCAAAATATTTCAGGTTTAGCTTTCCTTGAGTCAGCTACATACACAGTTTCTTTGAGTGATGCTACCTGAGATTTTTGGAATATTTCCACTCTGCTGGAGGGGGATGAGCTGGTCC